>NC_143043.1:19105864-19405864 GCF_057628025.1 Oncorhynchus mykiss | reverse complement strand
TATTTGAAAGAGAAGTTTACTTGTATATCCGTAATAAAAGCCAATGTATCATTGTGCTGTGCAGGATTCTCTGTCGAGGTGTTGGAGCTCAGCTTTGTAGCTGGCGGTTGTGATCAACGACGACTTTCCCCGCGGTACGGGCACCGCCAGGCAATTACTTCACAGATGAAACGTGACAGGACGTTTGTTTGCGCCGAAGCCAGAGAAGGGAAGGAACATGGGGACGGAAATGCGACCTTCAAATAATATTAATAAGTCATTTATTTGATTTGATTTCACTGGTGATTTGTGAAATGTACTTCACTTTTCATAGTTTGCTATGACTTAATCTATTTCTCTGCAACACTGTTGGTATTGTAGAAGTGATTGACGGAACTGGGAGATACAACAGTTGTTAAGGTTAAGCATTCTCAAATAGGGGAATTGTGGTTTTGTAGCCTGTTTTCCCAGCTGTGAGTTGAAGGACAGAACAGAACAGAAGAAGACAGGTGTGCTCCCGCACTGCAGGTCAGGGACACCCACCACCATGGGGCCTGTTTGAAGTGTTAATGAGCTGTAAAAGCTATGGGTGCTACGCTAGCTGCGGCACGCTAACCAGCCCTAAATGATTGGCTCGCCTTCATTAACTCTATTTGTAATGAGAAATGAGTAATGAGAAAAATACTTCATCCCCATTTTCTTTATTTTTTGAATGGATTTTAAAAATATATATATTTTGTACTTTTCACCCATTTTTCTCCCCAATTGGTAGTTACAGTCTGAAACTCCCGTACGGACTCAGGAGAGGCGAAGGTCAAGAGCCGCGCGTCCCCCGAAACACAACCCTGCTGAGCCGCACTGCTTCTTGACACACTGCTCAGAAGCACCAACGTGTCAGAGGAAACACCACACAACTACCGACCGAAGTCAGCGTGCATGCACTCGGCCCATCACAAGGGGTCGCTAGAGCGCGATAGGACAAGACCGGCCAAACCCTCCCCTAACGCTGTGCCAATTGTGTGGCACCTCATGGGTCTCCCGGTCACGGCCGGCTGCGACACAGCCTGGGATTGAACCCGGGTCTGTAGTGACGCCTCTAACACCTGCGATTCAGTGCCTTAGACCGCTGTGCCACTTGGGAGGCCCAAATGCTGTTTTCTAAAGGCTCTTTCATGCAGTTATCAGTATCAACCACTTCATTTGAATGGACGGCAGCACGGTTCTCGGTGACCTCTGTTCATCCACTCTAAATCAGTGCGTATTTAATAAGCAATGTTAATGCAAATCAGCCCTCAGGGGAGATGTTGCCAGATCCAGTCTTACTCGTCTTCTGCCTGAGCCCTCTCTTTATAGGGGATATGCTGCTGGTAGTTTCTACTGATGGATACATGGATGGCCTGTTCCTTACCCGAGGTGGTTCCTTACCCCATAATCTTCTCCCACGTGTTGTTGGGATGGGGTTTTATATGTCTTTCGTCCCTAGTGTCATCTTCTCCCAACCCACTATAGTGGTTTGATCCTTTCCGTGCTGTGTGAGGGCATTGAAGATGGCATCACTTTACGTTAAGACAAAAGGGTTAACCTTTACGATCAGTTGTTTTACACTTGACACCACGTTGCTTTAATCTTCATGCATGTGTAACACTGTAATCACTACAGTAACACAATTTGTTTTTTCATATTATTTAAGGTATTGCTTTGTTATGGCACAGTGGTGGAGTCGAGTGTTTCTTGCTATTACACATTTGGAACAAGGAACAGTCCCCATTCCTGTGGACTGTGTGTCACGGATAGGACTGTCTTCTAATGAATAAGGTTGTGTTCAGCCGATTATCTCCCGCTCCCATTGCAGTTCATCATTTCTCTTTGATTGAAGCCAATGGCAGTAATATGTGCTATCACCAATGAGTGTTCCTACTTGCGAGTCCTCAGATGTCTCAGTCCTTGTGAGCGTGTCCCACACGGCACCCTATTCCCTTTATAGTGTGCTACTTTTGACCAGGGCCAATATGATAGCATTCGGGACGCATCGTGATCTGCGATGGATGTATGTGGATGTTGGCTGGGAGGGAACATGGACGGCAGGACCGCTAGCTCGTAGAAACAGAACAGGAACCGGAGGAGGAGGGGGGTTGTGAGGGCTGGCTGGCAGCGGCACGGCTGTGTGATAAACACCACATGTCATTTTCTCATGGTGTTGTAGAGGGGACCTGACACAGCCCTACTGGGCACTCTGCCCACGGCTCGATGGCAGCTGGATGCTGGATGCTGGATGCTGGATGCTGGCCCTGTCAATACCAGGGATGGAGCATAGCAGGAGATAAACAAGATTGATGTGACGTTGATACTTCACCGCCATCATATTAAACGCCCCCATTATATAGTAAGTACATTCCACAATGAAATGTGCTCATGGGAGAAAGCACACACACCACACACACACACACGCACACACACCGAGATGGAAGTGTGAGTGACTGTAATTGTTGCCGCTGTCATCCCCCTTATTTCCCCATCTGCTGTGTGAACCTACAAGGATGCCCTGTTGATGAATAGGCAGGCCGCTAAGCTAAAGCTAACGCTGTCCTTACCAGTGGTGTGATTGATCATTCAGTTGAGGACAGTGAAGGCAGTTCATCGGCTGCTTTAATCAGTCTTAAGCGGAAGAAGCAGCCGAGGTGCTGAGCACCGCTCGGTAATTCACTCCAGACAGGTTGCATTGTGGGAGCCAGAACACTGCCAATAGTGGCCCATTGTTATGCTAATGCTTTGTTCATTTTTTTTTTACATCCTATTTGTTTCTAGTCATTTCGATCATCTTGGTATTTCTCGCTGGTCCTCTCCATAAAATCTATCACATTTCTACCGTTCACATTGAAATGTGGTAACCACCTGATATGGTAGAAATTGAAAAGCAACAGCTATGGGTGTGAGGCAGAATGGAATGGAAAATTGATTCAACTTCATTTATTTCCGCTTTTCTGTCTGAAAGAATAAATAACTTTCAGTGCGGCTCTGATCACCATTTAATTCCCCTTCTTTATGAGCCGTGAATACACGAAGCACTCAGGATTACGTGGAGTGGTATTTCTGTTTTGGCTTTGTTTTGCTGCTGTTTTTGCTTCGGCAAATGAGCCTGTCGTGTTCACTCTTGTGGAGAAAATCAGAGCATTCGTCTTGTTTTCAGCTCTAACAGGGAGAATCCTCAGTTGAATTTTGTGTTCTGTCTCAGTGTGTGGCCACCGTTTCACTTCTTCAGAAACTTAGCCAGCCTCCAGAGCCGATGGAAAGGTTGTGATTCTCGAGGGTTTGCAGCTGACTCCATTTTGACGTGAAGGAGCATGTTTATGCTCCGTTCCCCTTTAAAGTCGTCTTTCGGTGGGTGTCAATCAATCAGAGCGTCATTCATGACCCCACTCTGTCACAACATGTTACTGATGGCATGTTTCAAACCGCTGATGAGCCATTTGGATCAGTCTTTCAGTGAGGCCTGAGGATGCGTTCTCAATGGCACCCTATTCCTTATATAGTAGGGCCGGAACAATACCGGTGTCACGATACTCGTATTGTGGCAAAGAAACAAAACACAAAGTGGATTCCACTTCTTTAGGAAAACAGCCCTAATGTTGGAAACAAACATGTTGTCATGCAGCATTTCTTCCCCCCAAGCTATATCGCACACGGTATTTTACCTACAGCAGGTTTGTGTTTTCGTTGTTGCCATGGGATACTGGTACACAGCCCTACTACAGTATATAGTGCACCAGAGCACAATAGGCTATGGTCAAAAGTAGTGCACTATAAACTGAATAGGGTGCCATTTGGGATGAATGCAGGGTGAATGAACAGAACAGGAGGAAGTTCCTCATAGAATGACCACTCATAGTCCTCTGTTTGCAACGCTGCACACTGTAGACATGGATAAAATACTTGCGCATGAAGTCATCCACTGCGAATGGTGAGTCCCTTTGGCTGAATGAATTTCATTGGAAGAGGGCTATCTGGGTTCTAAGTTGCGTGTTTTATAGACTGCTTTAGGCTGATCTGGTATGACTGTGTTTCCTGCCTGACTCCTGGCTTATCTTGAGCCAAGCCCATCCCTGTACACACACGCTCAGATTGGCCGGGAGTGAGTTAGATGTTGCAACATTTGTAGGATATGATTCAAGGAGGTGTGAGGCAGACAGAACATCTATAACATCCTCTGAAGATGTTCCTCCCTCATTTGAAAATCCCTTTCAAGTCATCCTATTGAGTGGTCAAGGTCTCAGCTTCTCCACACGGCTAACCTCTGACTTTTATTAAGTCCCACATCACCCCGTCAAGAGGTAGGTTTTTACTTCTACCTCTGCGCTCTTAGGCTGTCCCCATAGGAGAACCCTTTTTGGTTCCAGGTGGAACCCTTTTTGGTTCCAGGTGGAACCCTTTTTGGTTCCAGGTAGAACCATTTTTTGGTTCCAGGTAGAACTCTTTAGGGTTCCATGTAGAACCCTCTGTGTAAAGAATGCAAAAGAGTTCTACCTTGAACCAAAAAGGGTTCTACCTGGAACCAATAAGGGTTCTTCAAAGGGTTACCCTACCGGGACAGACGAAGAACGCTTTAAGGTTCTAGATAGCACCTTTTTTTCGAAGGGTGTGCGTTACATTGTGTGAATGTGTATACAGTATTATTATATTATTGATCTGTGTGTGCATGCGTGAGAGTGTGTGTGTGTGTTTGTGTGGAAATGTGTGTGTGTGTGTGTGTGTACGAGTGTGTGTGTGTCTACATACTGCAGATGCATGCCGCGGCGTGTACGCGCATGCATACGTGTGTGCGTTATGCACGCGGCGTGTGTGTGTGTTCGAGACGAGCTCCAGCGCGTGCTGAGATTACATTCCTTAGCTTTTGGGGTGTGTCAAACAGAGTAAAGTGTTTTCAGCTGTCGAGCCTGTTCAGCTCAACAGAAAGTCACATGTTTAGGGATCCAATAGTAGCCTTGTGTGTTCCGCTGTCAAAGAAAGCATCAGGTATGTACACACACATGACTCTCTTTGCCATCCTCTTGAATCTTTGATGTGAGGTAAAACCTCAGAATTCGTAAGTCATTTTACTGGGAGATTTTCAAAGGAAATTGAATGACACAGAATTGGCTCAGCGGGTTATTTCTGTGCTCTAGGGCCTATGTTGTGAAGCATTTGTGGAGTACTTGAACTTGTTTGTGTACAACACATCCTTTAAAAGAACAGATGACTCTAGTCCTGGCTATCTAAGCATGTGTGTTTTGTCTGCGTAATAGTTTGTGCTGGGGCTTTCAGAATACGTCTTTGACAACTACTTGGTAAGAAATATGTTGCAGTCTCGCTATAGCCTGGATAAATGCTTTATTTTGGCCCGACATACAATTATAATGAATGTCTTTGTTCTTTTTTTGGGGGGGGGGGGGGTTTCTTTATCAGTGTTGAAATATGGCATCAGCCTCACTTTAGTGAAGTCTGAAAAGGCAACTCGAGACCATTAATATCACTTTTATTTAGCTAAGTCAATATGCTATTTGAAAGAGGCAATTAAGCATTGTGGGTCTTTGGGGACATTACAGCGGCTGCTTTGTGCTGTGTAATGGAGGTCTCTTCATGTTCCATGCTGACCTGGCTGGCGGGTCATTGCACATGGCTAAGGCACCAATCAGTTGGCTTATAGAGGAGTTAATTATGCCCCCCCCCCCCCCCCCCCTTGTCCTTAAGAAGTCCAGAGGAACGAATGATAGGGGCGGGTTGCCTTGTTGCTGGTCCAATTAGCACCCTTATGGGGAAAACCACATGAGTGTCAGGTGATCACATGCGATCTAACGTGAAGTGAATGTGATGAGATGTAAAGCAACAAGTGGTAACGTGAAACTACACATGTGAAAACATGTCACCACATGTGAAGTGTTCCAAAAACGTGAAATTCCCCTTGAAATCATGTGGCTTTCCACACGTGAAATCATGTGGTTTATCTGTAAGGGACAGATAGAGACAGATATTTAATTTAGACAGATGTGGGTTTCCATAGACGTTTAAACACCTTACCTAATTTAGTATTGAAAGCAAGGGGAGCACCATATTGTGGTAGGCTTTCATTCCAATTACTGTGAGTAGCTAGCTTGAGGCAGCTCACAACTCTATTTGCACTGTGCATTTCCCAGGCTTTTAACTTGAAGACTGCTGCTCTGCTGAGACGTTCTGCCTCTGAAATTCAGGCTGATGTATAATTATATCTGAGCTCTGGTTTTCCCCTCCACGTTTCTTTGTTCAACAAATGTGACCTGGTTAATTTGGGTGTCAGTCAGCCTTATGAAGCCTTCTTCTCCGCAGTTCTTCCCTTCGTTGACTAACGTTCCAATGTGTATTTTGACCCAGGTCACGAGAAGGGGGTTGTCTACTGTTTGTAGATAGGTAATGAATGGTGAAGGGATATGCCTGTCTGCCACTATGTTTTTTTGTTGCTTTTCTGTGCTCCCTGGGGAGGACGCGAGGCAGGAGGCACAGCTTCTATTTCGATTGCATAACAGAAGCTTAGAAGAGTGGCTGCACTATGAGGTCACTGACTGGACTACTAGACCATGTGACCTGATTGGCGTCGGTGGGAATTACGGTGGGGTCAGGCGAAACGGTTTCTTGGCAGAGCGAGAGATGCTGAGGATTTTAATAGCTTAGGAAAAAGGATTTGGATTTGACTTGTCAAGGCTCCTTGGCCGAGTAGCCAGTTGGTAGCAGGCTAATAGTGTTTACAAATGCTCATTGTTTTGTTGATTCCTTGACCCTTGGGGCACTTCCAGCTCCAGTTTATATCATGTGCCCAGTAGATGGTGGGAAGAGGTCGAATTAGCCCAGTGTTTTGGCCAAAAGAAATGGATAAGCTGACCAGGGGTCAGTTGTGTGCGTAAGTGTGTGTGGGCGCGAGTCTGTCCGTCCCTGTCTTTCTGCCTGTGTAAATGGGGGGATGTCACCTAGGGAAAGCTCTTTACTCCAGACAGATTTATTTTTTGCCATGGTGTGTTTTGACTCACACAGAAGGCACAATAATCCTCACTAGATATTGAGTCCCACTGGAAGTCCTAAAAGTCTGTGTGTTTTATTGACCATGTTTATGTCTTGGGCTTAAACCAGAGGAAGTGACCAGGTTCATAATGACATTGGCCCGTCTATTTGTTCTGAGTAACTTACCCTGGATCCTGTGAACTCCTCTGGTATTGTCTCGGAGGCATTATCCTAATTACGGCATTTAAAGCCGCGCTGATTGCATTTGACTCCATGTGCATTATGGGTACTTGGCAGGCAGCCTCTAGCTGGGCTTTGAAATTACCAGACGCCAAATAACACCTACAGAGACCTGATGCACAGGAGTATTTTTTATTTTTTTTACAAAGCCACTAGTTCATTCAGGTGTTTTTTCTTTCTTTCTTCTCGTCTCGGTTTGAAGGAAAACAACAGAGGTAATCCTGAAGAACCTGCCGGGTCAGCAGCGCCACTCTAACTGCCAGGTAGTAGCCGGGGTAGTGTGCAGCAGAGCTGTTGTATGTACTACACTCTCTGGAGCCTGATCTGGGAGCAGCCGAGAACCCCGAGCTGAGAGGAGTTAAGTACTCCTGTCCCAGATAGGATGGGGAATTTCAGAGGTAAGCTACGATACAAATCATAATTTTCCTTTTGCTTCCGGGGGACCCGCGGATTTCGTTTGCCGAAGCACATTTGTTTTCTGAGAGTGTGTTTTTTTTAGTTTCCCAACCTGTAATTTATTTTCAAGGAAATGTGTCACGAGTCGTATTGCATTGCCTCAGTCTTCCTGCGTTTCACTCTGAATTTATGGCGTTGGCTTTGGTTGTACTCATCTGTTTGTTGGAGAGTTATGTTACATGTTCTCCGTAAAAAGTAATACTATTTATTCCAAGAGCGCTCCTGCATGTAAAGTGCATTCTGAAAGTATTCAGACTAGAGGTCGACCGATTATGATTTTTCAGCGCCGATACCGATACCGATTATTGGAGGATCATAAAAAAAAGCCGATACCGATTAATCTGCCGATTTAATTTTTGAATTTGTAATAATGACAATTACAACAATACTGAATGAACACTTATTTTAACTTAATATAATACATCAATAAAATCAATTTAGCCTCAAATAAATAATGAAACATGTTCAATTTGGTTTAAATAATGCAAAAGAAAAGTGTTGGAGAAGAAAGTAAAAGTGCACTATGTGCCATGTAAAAAAGTTCCTTGCTCAGAACATGAGAACATATGAAAGCTGGTGGTTCTTTTTAACATGAGTCTTCAATATTCCCAGGTAAGACGTTTTAGGTTGTAGTTATTATAGGAATTATAGGACTATTTCTCGCTATACCATTTGCATTTCATATATTTTTGACTATTGGATGTTCTCATAGGCACTTTAGTATTGCCAGTGTAACAGTATAGCTTCCGTCCCTCTCCTCGCTCCTACCTGGGCTCGAACCAGGAACACATCGACAGCAGCCACCCTCGAAGCAGCGTTACCCATCGCTCCACAAAGGCCATGGCCCTTGCAGAGCAAGTGGAACAACCACTCCAAGTCTCAGAGCGAGTGACGTTTGAAACGCTATTAGCGCGCACCCTGCTAACAAGCTAGCCATTTCACTTCGGTTACACCAGCCTCATCTCGGGAGTTGATAGGCTTGAAGTCATAAACAGCTCAATGCTTGAAGCACAGCGAAGAGCTGCTGGCAAAACGCACAAAAATGCAGTTTGAAGGAATGCTTACAAGCCTGCTGGTGCCTACCATCGCTCAGTCAGACTGCTCTATCAAATCATAGACTTAATTATAACATAATAACACATAGAAATACGAGCCTTAGGCCATTAATATGGTCGAATCCGGAAACGTATTCTTTCAGTGAAATACGGAACCGTTCCGTATTTTATCTAACGGGTGGCATCCATAAGTCTAAATATTCTTGTTAAATTGCACAACCTTCAATGTTATGTCATAATTACGTAAAATTATGGCAAATTTGCGTGCAATGAATGCAAGAGAAGTGACACAATTTCACCTGGTTAATATTGCCTGCTAACCTGGATTTCTTTTAGCTAAATATGCAGGTTTAAAAATATATACTTCTGTGTATTGATTTTAAGAAAGGCATTGATGTTTATGGTTAGGTACAGTCGTGCAACAATTGTGCTTTTTTCGCAAATGCGCTTTTGTTAAATCATCCACGTGAAATTGGCTGTCTTTGTTAGGAAGAAATACTCTTCACAGAGTTTGCAACGAGCCAGGTTAGCAGGCAATATTTACTAAATATGCAGGTTTAAAAATATATACTTGTGTATTGATGTTTATGGTTAGGTACACATTGGAGCAAGACAGTCCTTTTTCGCGAATACGCACCGCATCGATTATATGCAATGCAGGACACTCTAGATAAACTAGTAATATCATCAACCATGTGTAGTTAACTAGTGATTATGATTGATTGATTGTTTTTTATAAGATAAGTTTAATGTTAGCTAGCAACTTACCTTGGCTTCTTACTGCATTCGCGTAACAGGCAGTCTCCTCGTGGAGTGCAATGTAATCAGGTGGTTAGAGCGTTGGACTAGTTAACTGTAAGGTTGCAAGATTGAATCCCCGAGCTGACAAGGTAAAAATCTGCCTTTCTGCCCCTGAACAAAGCAGTTAACCCACCGTTCCTAGGCCGTCATTGAAAATAAGAATGGGTTCTTAACTGACTTGCCTAGGTAAATAAAGGATAAATAAAGGTGTAAAAATAAAATGAAAATCGGCCAAATCGGTGTCCAAAAATACTGATTTCCGATTGTTATGAAAACCTGAAATCGGCCCTAATTAATCCTCCATTCCGATTAATCGGTCGACCTCTAATTCAGACCCCTTCACCTTTTCTACATTTTATTACGTTACAGCCTTATTCTAAAATGGATTCAATCATTTTTCCCCCTCTTTAATCTACGCACAATACCCCGTAATGACAAAGCAAAAACAGGTTTTAATACATTTTGTATAAAAAAATGAAAAACTGCTATCACATTTACATAAGTTTTCAGACCCTTTACTCAGTACTTTGTTGAAGCACCTTTGGCAGCGATTACAGCCTCAAGTCTGATTGGGTATGACACTACAAGCTTGGCACACCTGTATTTGGGGAGTTTCTCTAATTCTTCTTTGCAGATTCTCTCAAGCTCTGTTGTGTTGAATGGTGAGCGTCTCTGCACAGCTATTTTCAGGTCTCTCCAGAGATGTTTGAACGGGTTCAATTCCGGGCTCTGGTTGGGCCACTCAAGGACATTCAGAGACTTGTCCCAAAGCAACTCCTGCATTGTCTTGGTTGTGTGCTTAGGGTTGTTGTACTGTTGGAAGGTGAACCTTCGCCCCAGTCTGAGGTCCTGAGCGCTTTGGAGCAGGTTTTCATCAAGGAACTCTCTACTTTGTATCCTTTCATCTTTCCCTCGATCCTGACTAGTCTCCCAGTCCCTGCCACTGAAAAACATCCCCACAGCATGATGCAGCCACCACCATGCTTCACCGTAAGGATGGTATTGGCCAGGTGATGAGGGGTGCCTGGTTTCCTCCAAATGTGACACTTGGAATTCAGGCCAAAAAGTTCAATCTTGGTTTCATCAGACCAGAGAATCTTGTTTTTCATGGTCAGAGTCCTTTAGGTGCCTTTTGGCAAACTTCAAGCGGGCTGTCATGTGCTCTTTTACTAAGGAGTGGCTTCCGTCTGGACATGCACACTGAACATGCACACTGAACATGCACACTGTACATGCACACTGAACATGCACACTGTACATGCACAAAGGCCATTCCAGATACTTTGTCTGTGGTGACAAAAGCAGACTTGTTTTTCTCACTGACAGGGACATGCTAGCTGAATGGCATTCTCTCTAATCCTTTCCATAGTATAGGGTTTCAACAGAAACCGACTGAGCCCTGACTACTCTTGCTGGGTTGGCCTCTTCTGCCAGTTTAAAAAAAAAAAATCCCGGACAATGCTGTCTTTTTTTTTTTGCTCTTGTTTTTGTAACTGTCTTGACTCGGGGAGCAGGGAGAAGGAGCACACTCAAATTGAAACTGCAACTCTCTAGTTTCTTGTCACTGCTCTATTTCATAGAAACTAATGACAAGAGATTCTCCTTGGGACAAAAGGGTGTGTAACAACTAGGGGGGAAAAACTGCTTTCCTCTGTTTGACACATTTCTGTAACCCTGCTACCAACATGCCTGCTTGTAGTAATATCCCATGTCTGCCTTCATTAACCAGACACGTGATCCGATCAGCTGTCACCATGAAATACTCACGCCTCTGTGTGGTGACAACATGCTAGAATACCACGGGGTCACATATCGGCCGAATGTCTGGGGGACCTCCCACACGTAGCAGGGCTAGCCTGGCTAGTCTTTGCAGGACAGGAGCTTCCCATCCAGGGCCTGTCTGTCTCTACTGTAAACAGCCCAGTGGTCCTCTCTGCTGGCTGGCTGGCTGTCAGCCTGTGTTAACTGATTCATGTACTTGGTATGTTGTGGTGTGTGTGCGCCTCCAGTAGTAATGTACTTCATAACTTTAATAGTGTATGGCACTTTTGGCATAATACGCCAGAACGACTCCACCAATCACCAGCTGACTACCATAATGAATGAGGTATATTAAAAGAGACAGTTTCATGGAGGTCTTATTGAGTTATGCTGGGAGGGGTGGTGCTCTGGTTGGTGTAAAGATATTGTTTAATGACGCTTTCCAGAAGCCAATATCTGGGCAGAAATTCACCGGCATTGGCCCTGGTGCTTAACCACCCTGTCTGGCTCAACAGGCTCCTTCAGGTAAATATTAATCAAGACCGGCCTTCCCATACATTCCCCTGGTGTTTGGCCTGTCAACAATTATAATGAAGGCCACAACTACTTGCGCTCTGACTTTTTCATTTCACTCCCGTCGCCCAGGAGTGAGGTAAGAAGAAGAACGTGTTATCTCTTCCTTACGTGTTTTCCTCTGTGGTGCCGCCGCACGCTCAGGGAATTGTGGAAAGTCAAATTTCCTTTTTGGACACTTGAAGATGTTGTGTGTTTGTCTGGGTTGTTTTTTTTTTTTTAATGAGTTTGACACATATCATCACTGAAGTTATTTGGTGCGTTAAGTCCATATGGAATTGACTCGCTGGCTGTCTATCTTTGGAGTGATCCATCTGGCATGCGTGGGTGTGTCTATGTGTGTGTTAGCCTACTGTTTTAGTATTGTCAGTGAATATATGACCAGATTGTGTACTAAGTCTGCTTGGTGGGTTCTGTGCACACTTGCGTGCTTGTGTGTCTTATTGTATCTATCAACTGTGCCAATGGTCTTTGGATGGTATGGTTGTGTGTAGTGTGCACGCAACGACACACATATGTCCACATGTATGTGCCACGAGGACCATGTTGGGTGACCAGATTGTTTGTGTCCCTACAGGAGGAATGCCAGCTCCTGAGCAGAGCCCAGTGACGGAGGAGGGGCTTCTGCTGAACATCAGAGAGGGAACCCAACACACCAACAGGAACATGGAGGCTGACACCACCGCCAACAACATCCTGGCCTCCGTCAAAGAGCAGGTACAGCAAATCCAATAGCACCTATCTTACTGTATCATTGCACAGAGCAGGTACAGGAACTTCCAAAACATCTATCTATCTATCTACAATCACTTGAGGACAGACTATGTGAACATAAATGATACCGAGGCTCTGTTTTTATACTATGAGTACCGATTGATAACGAGCAGCAACAGTTGCTGAGGTTTTTTCTCACTGGTTATTTGGAAAAATCCCGATTTCGCAGGTTAGCATCTTACGAAGGGGAGGTGACATTTGGTCCGTACACTTGCCCGTAACTTGCCAAGAGAGAGGGCGGAGCTCTTCGTTCCGGTTCCGATCCTCATTCTAGTATCTCTTCTCTTAACATGTACAGACCAAGACCTTAATCGAGCGTCTGACCGATTATGCAAGACTTTAGTTCTGGGTTACCCGAGATTACTCAACTTCCATAACATCTCTCAAACGGTATCCCTGCCCATAGTGCCCAAAAAACACCTGCATCATTCCCTGCCACAGAGCAGGTACACAAACCTCTGTCACACCTCTCACACTGTAACACAGCCCGATAGAAGGTACACAAACCTCTGTCACACCTACCATATTGCACCACTGCTAAAGAGTAGGTACAGTCAGGCTGTACTTTATCCCTGCACTCTTAGACACACCCACCCTGTATCAACAGTGGTACTATCGTTTACCTAGTGCGAGCTGGCCCAGATCACTGTAGAAAGTGCCTTGTCAAGAGGCTGTCGTTTTTACCATGACATTTATCACGGGACTCTTCGCAACCCTTACCGTTTGTGAACACAGCTAACAAGCACAGAATGCTTTGTCCTTTGACCATTAGCCGTCAGTCCTAGCTGGTAGGAACCGGGGACTAAGTTATGTCCGGGGGTGCTGCGTGTCCACAATCAAGAGAGCCATCTAGTGCAAACAGAGAGATTAGCCATCTGTGTCAGGACACGCTCTGACTCACAGTCCTCCCTCTGCTGCTCTCTCGCTCTCCCCCTTCCTCCCTGGCAGCGCGTCACACTCCCATTGTTTACCCAAGTCAACAGGAAGGAGAGTTCCATTGGAGAGCACCTGTCAATGTCACTTCCTTCCCCCGGAGTGCTCATCTGCTCGGCCGCTCCTCCTTAGGCTTAGTCAGGACAAGAAGGCAGTAAGTGAGGCAGGGAGAGAGAAAGAGGGAGAGAGAGAGAGAAAGAGAGAGAGAGGAGAGGAAGAGAATGACGGAGAGGAAGAGAGAGAAAGAGAGAGAGAGGAAGATAGAGTAGCCATAGAGAGTTCTGTACTTTAAAACGCTGGATGGAGACATGCCTCGGAGGCAATTCTTGTTTGGGATTTGGGAGAGTGTAAATTAATCCGTCCTCAGTGTTTAAAAGGAGTTGGAGAGAGAGACAGAGGGAGGGAAAGGAGGAGGAAACCGGGTGCCTTGTGGAGGTCACCGTTGATGCTGGGGTTGTAGTTATTTTCCTGGTTCTGCACGAGTCTTTCCTGTGATTGTGAGGCGGCAGACCTTCGAGGGATCCTGCCTGGTTTAAACATGCTAACCTGTGCCTGTGGACAGGCTTATGACGAGTGCTTGCATGGTGAGTCAGTATGCTAAACCCCCCCTATATTTCTGTTAAAACTTCTCCATGTGCGTCTTCACCCTGCTCTGCCCAATGCCCAAACAAGGACAGGCTGGCCAGGATTTCTTTGATTGCGTTCTCTGTTCATTGTGGAGTTGTGCCTCCTCCGCTCCTGACTGCTAATGAGCCAGAGAGTGTTTGATGTTAATGTCAGGGTTTTCAGACGGGAACTGCTAGTTATTCCCGGCCCGCGTCCCAAATGGCACCCTATTCGCTATGTAGTGCACTACTTTTGACCAGAGCCAATCACGCACTACATTGGAAACAGGGTGCTATTTGGGACGCTGTCTGGCTTTGCTGCTCCCTCTTTAGTCTTTACTGTTCTCTGACCCACTATCTGTGTGACACCTCCATAATGGCTTATTACAGCCACCATTTCAGCTTATTACAGCCACCATTTCAACTTATTACAGCCACCATTTCAGCTTATTACAGCCATAATTTTTTTGCTCTTTCACACCCATCTCACTCAGAGACTTTGGGAGTTTTATTTCTTCTCTCGTTAAGACCTCGAAAGGTTTTTGAAATTAACTTAACTCTCTGGCCGTTACAGAATATCAAATCAAATCAAATCAAATTTATTTATATAGCCCTTCGTACATCAGCTGATATCTCAAAGTGCTGTACAGAAACCCAGCCTAAAACCCCAAACAGCAAGCAATGCAGGTGTAGAAGCACGGTGGCTAGGAAAAACTCCCTAGAAAGGCCAAAACCTAGGAAGAAACCTAGAGAGGAACCAGGCTATGTGGGGTGGCCAGTCCTCTTCTGGCTGTGCCGGGTGGAGATTATAACAAAACATGGTCAAGATGTTCAAATGTTCATAAATGACCAGCATGGTCGAATAATAATAAGGCAGAACAGTTGAAACTGGAGCAGCAGCACAGTCAGGTGGACTGGGGACAGCAAGGAGTCATCATATCAGGTATTCCTGGGGCATGGTCCTAGGGCTCAGGTCCTCCGAGAGAGAGAAAGAAAGAGAGAATTAGAGAGAGCATATGTGGGATGGCCAGTCCTCTTCTGGCTGTGCCGGGTGGAGATTATAACAGAACATGGCCAAGATGTTCAAATGTTCATAAATGACCAGCATGGTCGAATAATATTAAGGCAGAACAGTTGAAATTGGAGCAGCAGCACAGCCAGGTGGACTGGGGACAGCAAGGAGTCATCATGTCAGGTAGTCCTGGGGCATGGTCCTAGGGCTCAGGTCCTCCGAGAGAGAGAAAGAGAGAAGGAGAGAATTAGAGAACGCACACCTAGATTCACACAGGACACCGAATAGGACAGGAGAAGTAGTCCAGATATAACAAACTGACCCTAGCCCCCCGACACATAAACTACTACTGCAGCATAAATACTGGAGGCTGAGACAGGAGGGGTCAGGAGACACTGTGGCCCACTCCGAGGACACCCCCGGACAGGGCCAAACAGGAAGGATATAACCCCACCCACTTTGCCAAAGCACAGCCCCCACACCACTAGAGAATACCCATACTTGCGTTCCAAATATTAGGCTGTTTGAGTATGCGAAAATAGCATGCAACATAAAAAAAAAAAAATAAAGTATACTTTAAATGCCCAGATGTCATACTCTTTTCTGCTTTGTCAACAGCTGATTAATAATGTATGGGGATGCGCTTCCGAAATCAACGAATAACGGGGAAACAAAGCAATCGCAAATGACGCGTTCTCAGCTGCGAAAATGGAGTATATGTGAATTTTCAAAAATCGAGTCTATTTTAAATCGAGTATGGTTTAAGAATGGTTTAAATGCCAGGATGTAATACTCATTTCGGCTCTTCATCTAGTAGAATTCGATGCACACTTTTCCACAATGCATTGGAAGAGTTGGGCTGCGAGTGGTAGGCCCTAGCGCTCTTCAAGTAGCCAAACAATAGTGAAGCTTCTGTGGTGGTGTTCAAATGCAAGCTAAGTATTTTTTGTTCTCCTTAATCACGAGAATTGCATCGTAGGCTACATCTTTGAAAACAGAAGTATTTTTTTAAAGCGGGTTTCTGTTTTCTCATTGAAAAGTGTTTTTTTTTTTGTTCTCGTGGCCCTCGTCATCGCTTTTAAACAAAATCTTTCAATTTCTGAATGTGTCGGCACCGGAGATTCGGAATGTGGATACGATATGTTTATCAGGCGTTTTGATTTGAACATGTGGATTGTTTTAGTTTTATAGGCTACCTATTTAATTATTTCGTTTACGTATGTAACAGCACTTTGGTTTCATTAATAAATATGTTAAAATGGAACCAAATGATCTGTTTCTGTCTTCAATCCTGTTTCAATAGGATAGAAGGGCAAAATCAAATCAAATCCAATTGTATTTGTCACAAGTGTGTAAATTTGTTGGTACTCCTTTTCCTGTAGTCCACAATCATCTTCGTTGTCTTTATCATGTTAAGGGAGAGGTTGTTATCCTGGCACTACACTGCCAGGTCTCTGACCTCCTCCCTATAGGCTGTCTCATTGTTGTCGGGGATCAGGCCTATCACTGTTGTGTTGTCAGCAAACTTAATGATGGTGTTGGAGGTGTGCTTGATCATGCAGTCATGAGTTAACAGGCAGTACAGGAGGGGACTGAGCACGCACCCATGAGGGGCCCCATGCTACGGACCAGCGTAGCAGATGTGTTGTTACCTACCCTTACCACCTGGGGACGGCCTTTCAGGAAGTCCAGGATCCAGTTGCAGAGGGAGGTGTTTAGTCCCAGGGTCCTTTTGTCCAGGTGGAAAGAGCAGTGTGGAGTGCAATAGCGATTGCACCATCTGTGGATCTGTTGGGGCGGTATGCAAATTGGAGTGTGTCTAGGGTTTCTGGGATAATGGTTTTGATGTGAGCCATGACCAGCCTTTCAAAGCACTTCATGGCTACAGACGTGAGTGCTACGGGTCGGTAGTCATTTAGGCAGGTTACCTTAGTGTTCTTGGGCACAGGCACTATGGTGGCCTTCTTGAAACATGTTGGCTAAAGTATACAGTATAAATCAAATGTGATAGTTTGCCTATAACCAGCCTGAGTAGGCCTATAACTCCATTCCTATTCTATTCAGAGTTTAGAGAAATGAATCAGTTACACAGGTGGGCCCAGGTGACAATAAATAAAATCAAAAGCTTACCTTAAGAGTTCCAGGGTTGTGTTGGATAGTCATTGCCAGCTAGCTAACATTTGAGCCTGGTGTTTGAGTAGACTAAACTAGCTAGCTGCATTTGCTAGCAAAGTGAAAGTGAAAAAAAGCTCTCTACCTCATTCTCTCTCTCTCTTTCAGTCATCTACTCATCACATTTTATGCACTTCAGTGCTAACTTGCTGTAGCTTATGCTTTCAGTACTAGATTAATTCGCTGATCCTTTGGGTGGACAACATGTCAGTTCATGCAGCAAGAGCTCTGATAGGTTGGAGGACAACCTCCGGAAGTTGTGTACGTTTATAGAAGGGGTTGAGAACCATGAACCTCCTAGGTTTTGTATGGAAGTCAATGTACACAGAGGAGGACAGAAGCTAGCTGTCCTCTGGCTACATCATGGTGCTACCCTACAGAGTGCTGTTGAGGCTACTGTAGACCTTCATTGCAAAACAGTGTGTTTTAATCAATTGTTTGGTAACATGTGAATATATTTAGTATAGTTTCATTTAAAAAGGATAACTTTTTTAACGTTTGACCATTTTTATGAAATTCACTTAGGATGATGGTCCTCCTCTTAGTACGCTAGTATGGTTATTCAGACATGGCCTCTCTCTCTAATATTTATTATCTTATTATAATTTAATTTAGCTGAGCGGGTGTTTTTGTATATAATCTAAGACCTACTTTCTTATCAATTACTTCTGAAGTGGAATGAAGCTGGAGACTGAAGGGAAGCCGCAGAATGGCACTCGGCCAGTCAACTTCTCATATTCTGTGAATTCAGCAAAACCCCCATGTTTTTTAATGCTTTTTCTGCCACATTAGCAAGGTTATCCCTGTGAACTGAGTGCTGGAGCGCTGTATTGTGGGCTTAAGACAATAACACAGTGAATAATCACAGTGAAACGTGAGCCTTTTTTTTCCCTCATTGCGAAAGCTTAGGCTACCCTTAAGTTAGTAAAGGCAACATGGAAAATGTGGTAGAATATGCGAGAACAGAAGAAAAGTGTACTCCTACTCTCAATCTGATGTGTGGGGGAAAGCTGGCTGATTCAGAGTTATCCTCTACTATGGACGTTGTCCTGCACAGCCGAAGGGTCCAATATGCCCCCGCAATAATGAAAGGCAGGAAAAGAGGAGGAAGTTGCTATATGTGTTCATCCAGACTCCTCCTCTCCGGAGCGGCCTAGTTTACGACTTAATCACCTCAGCCTGGCCTGCCCTGGGTGACACTGGGTGTAACTAAGTCAACAACCCAAGAGGAATTCTTTAAGCTGTAATGTAGCCTAGCCTAGCCTAGCCGTTCACAACGGGGACTATTTGGAGCTGCTGTCTGAAGGCGTAAGCGTGCTTCAGTTCGGCTGGTGCCTAGCCAGACTTAACAAATGTGCTCGCATACTCCCTTAAAAGACCTTCACTTTAAGAATGTGTAAAAAGCGGCAATATTCATTTTGAAATGGATGTTTGACGAGAATGTGTCCACATACTTTTGGTCATGAAGTATATATATATATATATATATATATATATATATATATGTATGTATGCATGAATGTATGCATGTATGTATGTATGTGTGTTTGTATATAAAGAGACGGATCTAGATTCAAATATCTCTGTCTAAAAAACATACCCCCCTCTGAGTGGTAAAGTGTAAAGACAACAGCTCTCCCACACCACATGTCCCTGCAATAATTCTCTTAATACCAGTAGACAGTGATTTAGATGAGAAGCTCCTGTAAGGGTTGTGGTGCCATTCACAGCAGACAAGGAGGCAGTTGAGCTGAGCATGCATTATAATGTTCCCTCCCTCCCTCTCAATTCAAGGGGCTTTATTGGCATGAGAAACATATGTTAACATTGCCAAAGCAAGTGAAGTAGATAATATACAAAAGTGAAATAAACAACAAAAATGAACTGTAAACATCACACTCACAGAAGTTCTCTCTCTCTCTCTCTTCTCTCTCTCTCTCTCTTTTCCCTCTCTCTCTTTTCCCTGACCCCTAAACCCAACCCTTAACCTAACTCTAACTTTAACCCCAAAACCCTAACCCTGAACCTAACCCCAAAGCCTAAAAAAGCCTTTTCCTTGTGGGGACCGGTGTAATGGCCCCACAATTGTCCTTGTTTTACTATTGTTGTGAGGACTTCCGGTCCCCACAAGGATAGTAAATCCAAACCACACACACACACACACACACACAGAATTTCCTCTGCAGCTGGTATGTGGTGTAGTAAAGCACTGCTCGGGGGGGGGGGGGGGGGGGGGGTGTCCTTGCTTTGAGTGCTCAAAATGTGACGACCTCTTTAAGCAACGAAAAGCAAACCCGAAAAATGGCCCTCTTGAGATCACAATGCAATGCTTCCTCCATCCTCCATTCTGGCAGACTAATCCAAGTGACCTCTGTGTGGACCTGTGTTTCTTGGAGCTGGAGAAGTCAAAGAAATACACCCATTTGGCCGTTGACTAAAAGGCAGGGTTTGACTTTTTTGTGGAATCTCTACATCTGCTGCTGGGAAAAAAGCAGGAGTTAGGTTCAAATTGCCATGATGGCAGAAGCCGTTCCACCACTGCGGAGGAACTAAGGCCTCTAAATACAATTGACTAGGAAGCTAGCTACCTCTGGCCTTAACTCCTCGTTCTTCTTTTCTCACCTACCGCTGTGACAGGCCAGGAGAAATCTGAAAGCATTCCCGCCTCGATTATAGCCATGAAAGAAATGGAAGCCCTTCTTGGAGCAATTATCCTATGGGACCGGAGAGTGAGAGAGGAGGAGATAGACAGATAGAGAGAACAGAGCAGTGGCTGCAGCCTGCGGGCTGTTTCACTGGGCTGCTCAGCAGGAGCCTGATGTCACTGCAGTGGCTGACTGACTGGCAGAACGGAGGGCAGATAATCTGCTGCCAACGTGACATGATGGAGGGGGGCAGTGTGTACTGGGCTGACCCTGGCACACTCAGGTCTGTCTGTCTGTTTCAACCCAGCCCAGGGACAACCCTCTCCTTTCCTCCGTCTCTCCATCACAGTCCTCCTCATCAGTGTCATCAGTAGTAGCCATGAAGGCATCAACAGCAGCGTGACAAAAAACAGGTACCAGTGCGACTGCGACTAGAGCTGTTGTGGGGACTGTATTACCCCCACACCGGCGGTCGCGAGTCATGAAGGCAGTCATATTCCACGTGACCGTTTAGTCACGGTAATTGGGCTTCTCCAAGCTCTGATGCTGCTGATGGTCATTAGAAGCTTACCAAACTTGCTAACTGCCTTTTACTCAGCATTGCGTTGTCCCTATTATCACACTGACGTCAATGCAAATGTGATCAAAAATCGAATCAAACACTCCATGACAGCCCATGTGCTCATGTTACGCAACATTTCTATAGGCTATGCAATTGTGGGAGAAAACAGAGTGATGGCCTCTATTAAAAAGAGGAGGATCCCATCAGCTTTCTATAGGCTAGGCTTACTATATTTATTTCTCAACTTTCCTAATATAAAGCACATTGCCTATCTTTACAACAGGAGTATAGCCTACCTGGCTGGCATGAAAATTAACCACGGGAAAAGTGTCCTCCATTCACTATTTAAGTGCATTAAGACCATAGATAACGTGTATTTTTTTCCCTGCCCTTATTTGCTTGACAATCACCGGCTGACGAAATTTCGTGACCGCCACAGCCCTAACTGGGACCATTAAGAAGCTTCTAGCACCATGGGGTGATGGTGTAATACAGTAAGGATATACTCGGCCATCCTACATATACTCGGCCGTCCTCACTCGGAATCCCTAAGGAAGACCAGAAAGCGCAGTAAGCGGTGCCAGGGTGGATTACCCATGAGCTCTAGCAGCTCTCTCAGAGATGCCCATCTCTCGACAGTACAGAGCCCAGACTCTCCCACCAACGAGTACTGATGTAGGCTGAACTAACACTGCAGGTCGGCTTACTTACATCCCTTTATTCACTGCAATAGCAATATAATGGCAGGATCGAACGTTTCTACATTGCTCTCCTCATAGAGAGACCGTGCCTGGAGCCACATTTTGGAAAATACTTAGCTATCGAGCTACCAGAGGAAATGTATGTTTGTGAGGCCCAGATGAATGGCAGTCCGAAAGGAAGAAATTATTGCCCTTCTTTGGCAGTGTTTGGATCTTTGTTGTGTCCTAAAATACACACAGATTGGCTTTTGTGTTGCTTTCATTCAGCTGCAGAAGGCATCATCATCAACAGCAACAGCAGCAGATCATAAGAGCAGCAGCTTTTGTGGTACAGCCAGCCAGGCAGAACAACACAACGGCACAGCAGCCCTCTACGATCAGGCTGTTTTATGTGAGCTTGGAGGATATTGTATGCATCCCAAATGGCACCCTATTCCCTATGTAGTGCACTACTTTTGACCAGAGCCCTACGGGTGCTCAAACGTAGTGCACTCCTTAAGGAATAGGGTGCCATTTGGGATGCAGACACCGTCTTCTGATGTGTAGCTTACAAAACCACCTCATCTGCAGTAGTCTACAGAGAATCATGTGGGTTTTGGAGAGAGACCAACGATCCAAATTTGTGGTCCAATCTCTGTCTGTTCATTTCTCTGTGATAAAACGGCCATTGATAAGATGCAAAATAAGATTAGAGGAATCCTCTTTTGTTCTCGCCCTCTCGCCTCCGCGTCCCAAATGGTACCCTATACCCTACAAAGTGTAGATACTACTTTTGACCAGAGCCCATAGGGCGCTGGTCAAACATAGTGCACCAGTAGGGAATAGGGTACCATTTGGGACGCAGCCTCTGTTTCTTCTCTCTCAGACAGCCTCCGTGCCAGGCGCTGGCTGTCACTTCAGCAGACACACAGATGACAGCCTCTTTAATGGCATTTTAATGATCTAGCCCAAGATGCAACTCCACGTTCATGTTTCCGATGCAGAGAGGAAAACGTCCTTCCTCTTCGTCCATCCTCTTATCTGTGTCACAGATAGGGCTGTTGCGGTGACCGTATTACCGCCACACCGGCGGTCACGAATCATGAAGGCATGATTCGTGTGTGTGTGTGTTCCCAAACAAAAACAAGTTGCACTCTGGTCCTCTGTAGACCTCCACAGTCTTCCAAATTGACAATGACCCCAAGCATCCTTCTAAGGACAACAAAGTCAAGGTATTGCCCGGACGTCAATCCTATTGAAAATTTGTGGGCAGAACTGAAAAAGTGTGTGCGAGTCAGGAGGAATTCACCCAACTTATTGTGGGAAGCTTGTGGAAGGCTACTCGAAACGTTTGACCCAAGTGAAACAATATAAAGCCAATGCTACCAAATACTAATTGAGTGTATGTAAACTTCTGACCCACTGGGAATGTGATGAAAGAAATAAAAGCTGAAATAAATCATTCTCTCTCCTATTATTCTGACATTTCACATTCTTAAAATAAAGTGGTGATCCAAACTCTACTAGGATTAAATGTCAGGAATTGTGAAAAACTGAGTTTAAATGTTTTTGGCTAAGGTGTATGTAAACTTCTGACTTCAACTGTATATACAGGGAGTACCAGTACCAGATCAATGTGCAGAGGTACCAGGTACTTGAGGTAGATATGTACATGAAGGCATCATAATAGATGAGAGTAAAATAAAGAACGGAGTAGCAGCAGCATATGACGATTGTAAAAGTGTGTGTGAGTGTGCACGTGTGTTTGTGTTTGTCACACCCTGACCATAGAGATTGTTTTATGTCTCTATTTTGGTTTGGTCAGGGTGTGATTTGGGTGGGCAGTCTATGTTCTAGGATTTTCTATTTCTATGTGTTTGGCCGGGTGTGGTTCTCAATCAGAGGCAGCTGTCTATCGTTGTCTCTGATTGAGAACCATACTTAGGTAGCCTTTTCCCCCACCTGTTTTGTGGGAAGTTACCTTTGTCTTTGTTCAGGGCACGTAGCCCAAAGCTTCACGGTTTGGTTTTTGTTCTTCGTTTTGTCGTCGGCATTTTTTTGAATAAAGATAAAATGTACGCTTACCATGCTGCACCTTGGTCCAGTCCTTCAGCCAGCCGTGACAGTGTTGTGTCGGTGCGTGTGTGTGTGTGAGGATTTTGTGTGGGAGTGACAGTGTAGTGTGTGGGAGTGAGTGTGTCTATGGTGTGTGTGTATATATATAGTCCAGTAAGTGTGCCATCAGTGGAAGATAGAGTCAGTACAGATAGCTTGGGTACCATTGATTGACTATTTAGCAGTCTTATGGCTTAGGGGTAGAAGCTCTCTCGGAGTCTGTTGTTCCGAGGTCCGGTGCGCCGGTACCATTTGCCTGGACGGTAAGCAGAGGGAACAGTCTATGGCTTGGGTGGCTGATATCGTGGTCCAGGGAGCTGTCTGCTAGTAATCTAAGTGAACGTCTTCATGTGAGAAGCTAGAGCTCTGAGGATCATATGTACAGTGTATAGAAGACCTTGAATGCCATGCTTCACATAGACTGTCATCAGAGAGGTCGGTTGACACAATGTCAACAGAGATTTGTTTTCTATATGTGAAAATACTGAAACGGAATCTGAGGAATTTGCCTGGCTACCCATCCACATCACTCCAGCCATACGCCACGCCCACAAAAGTTTATTCTCCACTCTCTCGCCTCCCTCCCCGATGATTTCTAGAATGCGAACACATTCTGACTGTTCTGATTGGTCCCAGAAACCGATGGGTTGGGCCAGATAATGACATGATACTTGATACTCTGATTTGTTAGAGACGATCCAATCCCTAACTCATTTGTTTTCGTACAACGCCCTTCGTTTTGGAGTCGCAGAAACGACTTCTAGGGTGTCAGTTTCAGACTGAATGTATGTAGCGATCGATAGAGCAGCGGAATTAAATTCAGGGCGAGTCATCAGGCAAGTGATGAATAGCATTCCATGAAATGTTATGAAATTCTTCATATTACTTGAGGTTTTTAGATGAAGTTACTAAGACCTTTTAAGTAGTGTTGTAGGAGGCCTTGAAATCAGTTCTCTTGTTCAGTGCTTAGATTTTCTTGTTCACTTTGCTAGCATAGTGTTATGCATATTGCTTACAAATGTCTGTCACTACTGCAGCCTGTACATTCTTCCTCTCAAAATCAGAGTTTTGTCCCAAGGTGACTTTGTGTAGCAGTGATTTCCAGTGAGTAATAATGCTGTCTGTCTGTTTCTCTCTCCCTCTCTCTCTCGCGCTCTCTCTCCCTCTCCCTCACCCACTCTCTCTCTCGTTCTCTCTCTCTCTCCCTCTCTCTCTCTCGCGCGCTCTCCCTCTCCTCTCTCTCTCTCACTCACTCTCTCTCACGCTCTCTCCCTCTCCTCTCTCTCCCTCCCGCTCCTCTCTCTCCCTCTTCCTCACTCTCTCTCGTTCTCTCTCGCTCTCCCTCTCTCTTTCTCCCTCTCTCCTCTCTCTCTCTCTCCCTCTCACCTCTCTCTCGTTCTCACTTTCTCTCTCACTTTTTCTCTTTTTCTCTTTCTTTCTTTCTTTCTTTCTTTCTTTCTTTCTGTCTCTCTTTCTCTCTCTATATATATATATCCTCCCCACATTCAGCTATGTCGTGGGCCTCATTAGAATACGCTAGCAGCCGCACACTGCTGCTGCTAGAGAGCAGAACTGTCAAGCCCCATTGCCACTTAATGAACAAATATGTTTCCAGAGGATTTCTCTCAACCCCCGGTCAAGAAAAAAGCCATCTGCCTTCGTTACGTAAAATGTCCCTAAGCATCCATAATGGAACTGCAGCCCTTTCGGGTGACAAGTGTCCGTGCCCTCTTCCTGCAGCGCCTGGATCAGGCACCCTATTCCCTGTAAAGTTCACTACTTTTGAGCCCTATGGGACACTGAGTGCTGCTGGGCCACTGCAACATCAAATAGAGACAGTGAGGAAGTGAGAAATAGATGTCAGATAAGATCTCTAGTCTTAATTAATAGGGAGATTTGGACATTTTCTGGTGCCGGGGCTGTAGCACAGATTGCTGTGATATAACTCACTGTTCCTGTCTGTCTGCTGTATGTGAGTTGAACGTTTTATTAGTCATATGTACAGGATATCAACGCAATGTTTACTTGCAAGTTCATTTTCGACATTGCAATAATAGGAAATAATAAACTATGAAAATACGAACATATATTAAATGGCTCAGGAGAATAGAATAAACATTTTAGCATAAGTATAATTAAAAACCTTTTAGGGTCACACAGAGTGCTTCTAGGTAGTCTTAAACACGTCTACTTTGAAGCAAAAGTATACATCTCGCACACATGGTTATGGGCTTAAAGAAAGAAGATACCTATACCATGTCAGATATAGAGTTGACATGTTTTCCATTTTGAATTTGCATCCCAATATTGCACTTTAAATACATCACAGAAGATTGAAATATAACAAAACCGTTTTTCTTATAACTAGGGAAATTGTGTCACTTCTCTTGCGTTCCGTGCAAGCAGTCAGGGCATATGCAGCAGTTTGGGCCGCCTGGCTCGTTGCGAACTGTGTGAAGTCTATTTATTCCTAACAAAGACCGTAATTAATTTGCCAGAATTGTACATAATTATGACATAACATTGAAGGTTGTACAATGTAACAGCAATATTTAGACTTAGGGATTCCACCCGTTAGATAAAATACGGAACGGTTCCGTATTTCACTGAAAGAATAAACGTTTTGTTTTCGAAATGATAGTTTCCGGAATCGACCATATTATTAATGACCAAAGGCTCGTATTTCTGTGTTTTGTTATGTTATAATTAAGTCTATGATTTGATATTTGATAGAGCAGTCTGACTGAGCAATGGTAGGCAGCAGCAGGCTCGTAAGCAGTCATTCAAACAGCACTTTCGTGCGTTTTGCCAGAAGCTCTTCGCAATGCTTCAAGCATTGAGCTGTTTATGACTTCAAGCCTATCAATTCCCGAGATAAGGCTGGTGTAACCGATGTGAAATGGCTAGCTAGTTAGCGGGGTGCGCGCTAATAGCGTTTCAAACGTCACACGCTCTGAGACTTGGAGGAGTTGTTCCCCTTGCTCTGCAAGGGCCGCGGCTTTTGTGGAGCGATGGGTAACGATGCTTCGAGGGTGGCTGTTGTCGATGTGTTCCTGCTTCGAGCCCAGGTAGGGGCGAGGAGAGGGACGGAAGCTATACTGTTACACTGGCAATACTAAAGTGCCTATAAGAACATCCAATAGTCAAAGGTATAGGAATGGTATAGAGAGAAAGAGAGAAATAGTCCTATAATTCCTATAATAACTACAACCTAAAACTTCTTACATTGGAATATTGAAGACTCCTCCACCAACATGTTCTCATGTTCTGAGCAAGGAACTTAAACGTTAGCTTTCTGACATGGCACATATTGCACTTTTACTTTCTTCTCCAACGCTTTGTTTTTGCATTATTTAAACCAAATTGAACACATTTCATTATTTATTTGAGGCTAAATTGATTTTATTGATATATTATATTAAGTTAGGATAAGTGTTGTTGTAATTGTCATTATAACAAATAAAAAAATACAAAAATGTCAGATTAATCGGTATCGGCTTTTATGGTCCTCCAATAATCGGTATCGGTATCGGCGTTGAAAAGTCATAATCGGTCGACCTCTAATTCAGACCCCTTGACTTTTTCCAAATGTTCTTACGTTAAAGCCTTATTCTAAAACAATTAAATACATTTTCTAGCTCATCAATCTACACACAATACCCCAGAATGAAACAGCAAAAATGTTTCCCCCCCCACAAATGTATTAAAAATAAAAAACTGAAATACCTTATTTACATAAGTATTCAGACACTTTGCTATGAAACTCGAAATTGAGCGCAGGTGCATCCTGTTTCCATTGATCATCCTTGAGATGTTTCTACTTCTTGATTGGAGTCCAGCTATGGTAAATTCAATTGATTGGACATGATTTGGAAAGCACACACCTGTCTATATAAAGGTCCTACAGTTGACAGTGCATGTCAGAGAGAAAAACTAAGCCTTGAGGTCGAAGGAATTGTCCGTAGAGCTCCCAGACAGGATTGTGTCGAGGCACAGATCTCGGGAAGGGTACCAAAACATTTCCGCAGCATTGAAGGTCCCCAAGGGGCGGTCCCCAAGGGGCGGCAGGTAGCCTAGTGGTTAGAGCGTTGGGGCGGATCGAATCCCCGAGCTGACAAGGTAAACATCTGTCGTTCTGACCCTGAACGAGGCAGTTAACCCACTGTTCCCAGGCAGGCTGTCATTGTAAATAAGAATGTAAGAATGGAAGACGTTCGGAACCACCAAGACTGCCTGGCCAAACTAAGCAATCGGAGGAGAAGGGCCTTGGTCAGGGAGGTGACTAAGAACCCGATGGTCACTCTGACAGAGCTCCAGAGTTCCTCTGTGGAGATGGGAAAACCTTCCAGAAGGACAACCACCTCTGCAGCACTCTGGCAATCAGGCCTTTATGGTAGGGTGGCCAGACAAAAGCCACTCCTCAGTAAAAGGCACATGACAGCCACTTGGAGTTTGCCTAAAGACTCTCAGACCATGACAAACAAGATTCTCTGGTCTGATGAAAACAAGATTGAAATCTTTGGCCTGAATGCTATGCGTCACGTCTGGGGGAAACCTGGCACCATCCCTACGGTGAAGCATGATGGTGGCTGCATCATGTTGTGCGGTTGTTTTTCAGCGGCAGGGACTGGGAGACTAGTCAGGATCGAGGGAAAGATGAATGGTGCAAAGTACAGAGAGATCCTTGATGAAAATCTGCTCCAGAGCGCTCAGGACCTCAGACTGGGGCTATGGTTCACCTTCCAACAAGATAACGACCCTAAGCACACAGCGAAGATAACGCAGGAGTGGCTTCGGGACGAGTCTCTGAATGTCCTTCAGTGGCCCAGCCAGAGCCCGATCGAACATCTCTGGAGAGACCTGAAAATTGCTGTGCAGCGACACTCCCCATCCAACCTGACAGAGCTTGTGCTTCCACAAAGTACTGAGTAAAGGGTCTGAATACTTATGTAAATGTTTTTTTTTATTTTTTTAAGTAACATTTTTTAAAGTTTCCTACAGCAAAAAACTGTTTTGGCTTTGTCATTAGGTGGTATTGTGTGTAGATTGATGGGGGGGAAAAGAATTGCAATCCATTTTAGAGTAAGGCTGTAACGTAACAAAAAGTGGAAAAAGCCACGGGCTCTGAATACTTTCCGAATGCTCTGTACCTCACCATTCCTGTCTATCTGCTATACATGTGTGTGGGAGAGGAAGTGCCGAGTCGACAGCAGGAAATGGACATCTATTTCACTCACCTCCGCATCATGGCTTCTCAATCGTTCACTTCGCTGTATTCGCTGACAGTCAGTACTGTACCACACTGCTTTCTCCTCCACTAAAGTCGGGTAGGAGACATGTTGAAGAAAGGGACTGCCTTTGTTCCCACACTGAAAGGTCTAGCATTAGTCTATTATTAATTCACTAGTAGTCTACTACTAGTCACTTCCAGGTGAAACTAATGCCAATGGACTTCCTTTGTAATTCCAACACCTTGATTGTTGTAGAAGAGGCCTATTAACAACCCCCTGCTGTGCTGTTGCAGATTGGTATTGTTTTCTTCTGTCAGCATGTCGATGATTCATATTGCTACTGTTGTTTGTCTCTGAGCAGGGATCATCCGTTTGAGAAGGGGGCTTTGGAAAATGTTCACAAACCCCATGATGACGATGATTCTAATGATATTCATCTATCATGGCAAGTTGGTAGAAAAGTGTGAAGTACATTAGGATTAGAACCAATTCTACTATGTCGGTTTTTCCGGTGGTCCCAGACCTCACAAAAAAACTCCCAAGAAAAGCATTCGCTGTTTTCCGTCACAATAGCCATCGTGCTCCAAAAAACATTAGAAATGCATAAAAGTGCCGCATGAAAATATATTGAAATCGTTCGCTGCTCAGGGATGGTAAAATTGCAGATGTCATATGTTGTCATTTTATTGTCTCTATCTCCTATGGTTGAGCAGAGCGTGAGGACGTGTCTAGGAGAGGGACATGCCACCTCTGTCTCTACCTGTCATTGGGCCTCCTCAATTCATTCCAATTCCAACTTTATTGTTCCGGTTGGGTAATTCATTGTGCAGCCAGGAATATGGAAGATACAACATGTCCAGTTGAAGTCAGAAGTTTACATACACCTTAGCCAAATACATTTAAACTCTGTTTTTCACAATTCCTGACATTTAATCTTAGTAAAAATTCCCTGTCTTAGGTCAGTTAGGATCACCACTTTATTTTAAGAATGTGAAATGTCAGAATAATAGTAGAGAGAATGATTTATTTAATCTTTTATTTCTTTCATCACATTCCCAGTGTCCCACTGGGCCTTCCACAAGCTTTCCACAATAAGTTTGGTGAATTTTGGCCCATTTCCTCCTGACAGAGTCAGGTTTGTAGGCCTCCTTCCTCGCACACGCCTTTTCAGTTCTGCAGCAAATTTTCTATATGATTGAAGTCAGGGCTTTGTGATGGCAACTCCAATACCTTGACTTTGTTGTCCTTAGGCCATTTTGCCACAACTTTGGAAGTATGCTTGGGGTCATTGTCCATTTGGAAGACCCATTTGCGACCAAGCTTTAACTTCCTGACTGATGTCTTCAGATGTTGCTTCAATATATCCACATAACTTTCCATCCTCATGACGCCATCTATTTTGTGAAGTGCACCAGTCCCTTCTGCAGCAAAGCACCTCCACAACATGATGCTGCCACCCCTGTGCTTCACGGTTGGGATGGTGTTCTTCGGCTTGCAAGTCTCCCCCTTTTTCCTCCAAACAGTTATATTTTTGTCTCATCAGACCAGAAGACATTTCTCCAAAAAAGTACAATATTTGTCCCCATGTGCAGTTTCAAACCGTAGTCTGGCTTTTTTATGGCAGTTTTGGAGCAGTGGCTTCTTCCTTGCTTAGCGGCCTTTCAGGTTATGTCGATATAGGACTCGTTTTACTGTGTATTTTAATACTTTTGAACCTGTTTCCTCCAGCATCTTCACTAGGTCCTCTGCTGTTGTTCTGGGATTGATTTGCCCATTTCGTACCAAAGTATGTTCATCTCTAGGACACAGAATGCATCTCCTTCCTGAGCGGTATGATTGCTGCATGGTCCCATGATGTTTATACTTGCGTACTATTGTTTGTATAGATGAACGTGGTACCTTCAGGCGGGGATAGTCTAGTCTAGCTAAATTGGTCCAGCATGGCTCTTGTAATGCCAAGGTAGTGGGTTCAATTCCCAGGACTACCCATAAGTACAATGTATGCACACTTGACTATAAGTCCCTTTGGATAAAAGCATCTGGTTAAATGACACCTACTATTATATTTGCATGCTCTGGCTGAGATATTTTTTATCTCGGCTTAAGGGCGTGATTACTATGTCGGAGCTGATGTTTGAGAGCCGACAAAGAGCGTTCCAAAAAAACCCATGCTTCTTCTGGCCCAAGGCGGCTAAGCCAAGGTCACCCAAACTAGCCCCCTGAACATGATGGCTCAATCATGCCCAATCAGGACATGAGGAGAGGCGAGCCTGTTGGAGTGGAAGTGATCAACAGCTTCTAATCAGAGCCCGATACCTCTATACACTGTATGCTACTAAAAATACACTGACACAGTGGATCCTGTATAACGTTGGCGTGACCTCTCTGTGCCTGGCCTATAGGGCCAAAGACTAGTCTGCTTCTCTTCCTCTCTGTTATGAAGTTACAATGCCAGTGTTGCAGTCTTTCTAATTGTTTATGCGGTGTTGAACGTGTTTCCTAAACTACCGAACTCTTCAATTCCTACTTGTTCTATTTCGTAGACTTTCATTATCAGCGGAGAAAACGTCATTTACAGGGTTTTAGGAAAAATGTTGTCTTATCACGAGTGCATCCCAAATGGCCGGTGTTAAATGTAGTGCACTTCAAAGTTATAAAGGGACCCCTCAATAGGATTTGCTGGATAAATAAAGGTTAAAAAAATTCAAAAATAGGGGGCTATTTTAGGACGCAGCCCATCATGTCAAGTGTAGACCTGTAGGTGGAGTGAGAGGCTGTGCTGAGGCTGCACAACAGGACAGAGTAGAGTAGAGGCCAACGCTTGAAGCTTTGAGCTGAGTCTACCAGAGTCACTGTCCATTTATGCCTCTGCATGGGGTCATGCAACCCGGGGCGTGGTGGTATGTCATCGGTTTGTACTAGGCCCTATGAAGTAGGACAGGCCGAGACAGAGGGGGACAGGATCTGATTCAGCGCTGGGTGACAGGGCAGTCAGGCCCGAGGACTGACACTCATTGTCATGCCGAACAATGACCAGAGCTTAAGCAGAGCAAAGCGTATGTTGGTACAGGACGACCAGCCTTCATTGTCTCCAACTCTCCTTCCACTAAGCCTGGCACGGGCCGAGGGGGCCTCTCTTGCCGCACCCCCTCGCCGGCGACATGGGCTAGATAAACACGGGCCTTGTTTAATGGTCGTTACCGCGGCCTTCGTCCTGACGCGTCGCATCATTAAGCTGAATAGATGTGTCCCATTTTGTGTTTCACCCACTCTGCAAACTCAATTAATTATACATGGGGACCAGAGCAGAGACGGTCTATTTGAGGCTGTAATGGACGCGCCACTTAGGCTGTGTTGTCTTTGTTCTTGTTTCATTAGGTTGCCGCCTGTAGCGACAAGCACAGATGTAGGATCTTAATTTGAACCAGTTTGCTACACCGGAAAATAATCCTGCATCACCAGGAAATGTGAATTAATGGACATTTTTGTAGGGGTTGGTACGTTTGTTTCGTAAGAGAAAATCCATTCTTAAATTTCAAAGTGGAAATTACAAACCTTAGAGGCCTTTTTAAACCTCAGGTACACTATACATTTAAATGTAAAGTTCTCCTGCAAAAAAGGGTGATCAAATTACGATCCTACATCTGTAACAGCCTGGTGTGAGAAGATAATAATGAATGTATTGGATCCACATTTGTCGCGGGCTTCATATGGCCCGTGATGACCTATGCTCTGGAAATTCCTGTTGAAATGTATGAGAGAGAGGTAAAAGTCATAAAATATGTTTTCTGTTTTGCGTCATAGGCTAATAAAGGACAAGGAGAGAGACATTGAGGACGACGTCTTAATAATATTGATGGCCACCTGAGAGAGGAAAAAACCGAGCAGATGCAAGAGGGGAGGATTGTTTGCTGCAGGGTGGAGACGGAGAGGCTAGCTAGCTCTGCTTCGTACAGGAAGCTCTGAATCTCCTCCATGCAGGCGGGCTTGGGGTACAGAGTGTGGGTAGGACAGGCTTGGGGTACAGAGCGTGGGTAGGACAGGCTTGGGGTACAGAGTGTGGGTAGGACAGGCTTGGGGTACAGAGTGTGGGTAGGACAGGCTTGGGGTACAGAGTGTGGATAGGACAGGCTTGGGGTACAGAGCTTGGGTAGGGCAGGCTTGGGGTACAGAGTGTGGGTAGGTCAGGCTTGGGGTACAGAGTGTGGGTAGGCCAGGCTTGGGGTACAGAGCGTGGGTAGGACAGGCTTGGGGTACAGGGTGTGGGTAGGACAGGCTTGGGGTACAGAGTGTGGGTAGGACAGGCTTGGGGTACAGAGTGTGGGTAATGTGGGTAGGACAGGCTTGGGGTACAGAGTGTAGGTAGGACAGGCTTGGGGTACAGAGTGTGGGTAGGACAGGCTTGGGGTACAGAGTGTGGGTAGGACAGGCTTGGGGTACAGAGTGTGGGTAGGACAGGCTTGGGGTACAGAGTGTGGGTAATGTGGGTAGGACAGGCTTGGGGTACAGAGTGTGGGTAGGAAGGGCTTGGGGTACAGAGTGTGGGTAGGACAGGCTTGGGGTACAGAGTGTGGGTAGGACAGGCTTGGGGTACAGAGTGTGGGTAGGACAGGCTTGGGGTACAGAGTGTGGATAGGACAGGCTTGGGGTACAGAGCTTGGGTAGGAAGGGCTTGGGGTACAGAGTGTGGGTAGGTCAGGCTTGGGGTACAGAGTGTGGGTAGGCCAGGCTTGGGGTACAGAGTGTGGGTAGGTCAGGCTTGGGGTACAGAGTGTGGGTAGGACAGGCTTGGGGTACAGAGTGTGGGTAGGACAGGCTTGGGGTACAGAGTGTGGGTAAGACAGGCTTGGGGTACAGAGTGTGGGTAGGAAGGGCTTGGGGTACAGAGTGTGGGTAGGACAGGCTTGGGGTACAGAGTGTGGGTAAGACAGGCTTGGGGTACAGAGTGTGGGTAGGACATGCTTGGGGTACAGAGTGTGGATGGGACAGGCTTGGGGTACAGAGTGTGGATAGGACAGGCTTGGGGTACAGAGCTTGGGTAGGGCAGGCTTGGGGTACAGAGTGTGGGTAGGTCAGGCTTGGGGTACAGAGTGTGGGTAGGCCAGGCTTGGGGTACAGAGCGTGGGTAGGACAGGCTTGGGGTACAGGGTGTGGGTAGGACAGGCTTGGGGTACAGAGTGTGGGTAGGTCAGGCTTGGGGTACAGAGTGTGGGTAATGTGGGTAGGACAGGCTTGGGGTACAGAGTGTAGGTAGGACAGGCTTGGGGTACAGAGTGTGGGTTGGACAGGCTTGGGGTACAGAGTGTGGGTAGGACAGGCTTGGGGTACAGAGTGTGGGTAGGACAGGCTTGGGGTACAGAGTGTGGGTAATGTGGGTAGGACAGGCTTGGGGTACAGAGTGTGGGTAGGAAGGGCTTGGGGTACAGAGTGTGGGTAGGACAGGCTTGGGGTACAGAGTGTGGGTAGGACAGGCTTGGGGTACAGAGTGTGGGTAGGACAGGCTTGGGGTACAGAGTGTGGATAGGACAGGCTTGGGGTACAGAGCTTGGGTAGGAAGGGCTTGGGGTACAGAGTGTGGGTAGGTCAGGCTTGGGGTACAGAGTGTGGGTAGGCCAGGCTTGGGGTACAGAGTGTGGGTAGGTCAGGCTTGGGGTACAGAGTGTGGGTAGGACAGGCTTGGGGTACAGAGTGTGGGTAGGACAGGCTTGGGGTACAGAGTGTGGGTAAGACAGGCTTGGGGTACAGAGTGTGGGTAGGAAGGGCTTGGGGTACAGAGTGTGGGTAGGAAGGGCTTGGGGTACAGAGTGTGGGTAAGACAGGCTTGGGGTACAGAGTGTGGGTAGGACAGGCTTGGGGTACAGAGTGTGGGTAGGACAGGCTTGGGGTACAGAGTGTGGGTAGGACAGGCTTGGAACTGGGATCAAGCATTTAGAGTCATATGGCAGCAGCAGATGCCCCTCTCTGCCCTGTTTCATCAGAAACACAATCTGGATTCTATAGAAACCTGCTGCATTGGAGTTATTCAGTAGAAGATGCAACACTGTTTGCCCTTGGCTGTGCATTATCTAGTAGCTCTGAGACCAGGTTTCAAGGCTGCACAGTCAAGGCTGCACAGTCAAATGGGAGAAGGCAAATAAATGGTGAACCAACCATGTTCATGACATAAGACACCCATTTCTTTGATGTTTACTCACAAACATATGTACATCTTCCAGAATGTGTGATTTAAAGTGTTTTTTTGGTCATACATGGTCCATGATAGGATCGTGTTGTATCATGTGACAAGTGTTTTCTGCAGTGAGCCAATGAGAAAGGGCAGAGGCTGTGGAACTAAAGCCTATCTGTGTTATTTTCTTCTTGGAAGGGTCGGTCACCCTTTCCATCCCAAATGGCACCCTATTCCCTATATAGGCTCTGGTCAAAAGTAGTGCAGTACAGATGTAGGATCCTCATTTGATCGGTCTTTTGTTGTTGAGAATTTTCCTGCGCAGCAGGATATGCAAACTTGTCGTGTCTTCGAGGTTTAAAAGGGCTTCTAAAGTTTGTCATTTCCACTTTAAATTGTCAGACTTGATTTGCCCTAACTAAAATGTATCAAAGCCCCCCCAAAAAATGTCTGTTAATTATAATCCACATTATTTTCATTTTTCCTGCTGTAGGAAACTGGCTCCAATTAAGATCCTACATCTGCACATAGGGAATAGGGTGCCAGTTGGGACGCACGCCGTTATCTGTGTTTCTATCGGGCTCTCAAATGTACTTTGTGATACACCACAACACTCTCTGCGCCACAATATTAACTCTTGGATTCTGGCGGTCTGTTTTTCTCTGTGATGCCAAAGGATGACCACAACTCTCTTAGCCTACACCGTGAACTGCAAAGTCTATTTGTTCCGAGGTTTTATGGGCGTTTGAAAGGATAGGGCACTCTTTATCTGTTTTTAGACCCAGTTACTCTGCTGTAGCCTAAACAGATACTCCCGCGCTAGTGATTTGACAGCGTAGCCAGTTAAACTGCACACCCACTTCGAAGGGATGCATAGGAAAGTGTAATGGGCAGAGACGTGCACGTATCAGTGATCTTCATGCGCTATCAGAGAGGTTTAATAGTAGGTGTAATGTGGTGTGAGTGCTGCAGTGCTGCTGAGAGTGCATGGGGATAGGTACAAGCTGTTGGGTTTGCACACACACACAGCACACTAGCGCTGTTAGATTGCGGTGTTGAGCTTCATTCGGACGGATGAGCAGTTACAAGATCACCCGGGGACATATTTTGCTAGACGTCACTAAAATGATACCATCGTCTCGAAGACCGTGAACTTTTATTTCTATTTTATTAAATAACCCGAGAACCTGGAATAGCAAGACTCAGACTAAACCGATAAGGAGATTTCGTCTTAACGTGTTCTCTATGCCATTATCTTTGTTGACTACGTCTATACAATAGTTTTGTTTCACAAATGTGCACACAGATTCTTGGTTCTTGAAACAGAAAATAAGTTTCCCTTGTTTATTCTATACGTCTCTAAAGCGGCTGCCGCAAAGGATTTATTGATAATTTCCTTCTAAGTATATCAGTGTCAGTCTTCCTGTCAGGACAGAGGGCTGTAATATACTCTACAGAGGGGTCTGTTTCAGTCCCCGTTCCGGAGTAGGATCCTCTGTTCTGTGTGTGCTAGCGGCGGGAGCAGAGCCACCGTGTAGATGTTCCTACTTCCTGAGGAAACTGCAGCGTGGCCTGTGTCTCTGTCTCTCTCTGTGTGGAGCGGCAGGGCTTAGCAGAGCTCCCCTCTCCCCTCTCTGCAGCAGCCAGGCTGCACATGGCCACTACTGAGCCAGGGGAGGGCACAAGGCAATGCAAGGCAGGCGGAGGAGGAGGGGAAGGAGGGAGGGAGGGAGGGAGGGCGGGCGGGCGGGAGGGAGGGGGAGCACTAGCTAACGCTCTCTTCTGAGCCAAATGAGTCTCCAGTCAAGAGAGACATTCTCGTGGCACCTCCAGAAGTTAAAGAGGGGTGGTGGAGATGAGGCGTGAAGCGTGGGCAGCCTGAAGCCACCGGGACAGTGGCTTACTTCCTCTGAAGGAGTAGAGGGCTGTGACTGGCTACAGTTATATGGAAGGGGCTACAGCTGGGCTGGGGAGAGAGAGAGAGAGCTAGTCTAGCTAGATTATCGCCTATTAAGGTGAGTGGGAATGGGTCTGTGTACATGAGAGAGAGAGAGAAACAGACTGAGTCCCGGGATGTCTGTGTGTGACAGAGCGGGGGTGGCATGGGTGCAAGGAAAGGGCTGTGTGTGATGTATGGTTGTAGTAGTAGTGTGTGTGTGTGTGTGTGTGTGTGTGTGTGTGTGTGTGTGTGTGTGTGTGTGTGTGTGTGTGTGTGTGTGTGTGTTATGTATACATGTAGGTCTAGTAGTGCACTGTGTGTCCGCGCGCTTGTATATGTGAGGCTCTCTTCCTGTGACATGCTGCAGTGCTTGAAGCCAGGCTGAGACACAGAGAAAGAGAGCCCAGGTAGAACCCTAGGCAGGCAGCCTCACTGGGGTTCGATAATTAGAAAAGTCAGATGCTGCTTCCTGCATTGCTCCCTGCGAGTAGAAGCAAGGTTAGTAGAAGCAAGGTTGAATAACACTGTTTTTGCCCAGGCTAAAGTGGTACTTCAATCTCTGTGTGTGGGCTGTGCATTGTGATGCACATGTGGGACTGTGCGTGTCTGTGTGTGTGTGTGGTGTTTTTGTACGTCCTCTATGGCGCGGCGTCTGTACACGCGTCTGTTCCTCAGAGTTGTCAAACTGTTATCCTTCCTCCTCGTCGGCATCATCTTCATCCGTGTAGTTTCATTGAACCTTTTATTGAACCAGGAAATCCCACTCAGACCGGAATACCTGTTTTACAAGGGAGCCATTCTGTAAGGCATGGCATCTCTGACCTTGTGTTCCTGTCTCTGTCTTGTCTTTACTGTCCTTCTGCAGGAGCTCCAGTTTGAGAGGCTGACCAGGGAGCTGGAGGTGGAGAGACAGATTGTGGCCAATCAGCTGGAAAGATGCAGACTTGGGGCCGAATCGTCAGACACTGCTAGCGGCAGGTAATGAGCACACACACATGCATGTATACACACATACACATGCGTGCATGAAAGCACACACACTCACAAAGAGCCTACATGCTGGTCATAGCTTGGCACATAGCTACTTCCTCAGGCGCAGCAGTGGGCCGTAGTTTAGCATCTTGGCACAGGAATACAGTGGCGGCGAATTGACGTCTAAATGGACTGTGTATATCGAACAGAGATGGCGACGTCATCCTAGATGTTCTCATCAATTCACCTTTCAGTTTGACGAGCCATGACATTGCTGCGGAAAACAAACACACACAGTATGTTGTCTATGGTAGCAGATGTTGAAAAATGGTTGATGTGGACAGTAACAGGGGCTGCGTTTCAAAATCATAAAAGACACACCTTCGCCATTGTGCCCTTGGGGGAATCCCCGCGGCCATCTTTGTCGCTGTTTGGCCAAGCAAGGGAAGTTGGCAGTGTAAGCCCCTGGGCCCTCGTTTTTGATCGAGTTTGTGAGTGTACGATTATGTTCTTAACTGACTGGCCTAGTTAAATAAAGTTTCAATAAAACAAAATAAAAATGTTCTGAAACGCCCCAATAATTCAATTGGCGATGATTGTACATCCGCTAAGAAAAGTCAGCCAATACTTAAAACCAAAATTCATTTGGAGAAGTCAACATACAAGTGTAAGTAAAAATAAAAAAAACTCATGTAAATAAGTTAGAAATTGTGCTACTAAATGCACATGACGGCTCAAACACGTATCATAAAAGTAAGGATGTTTTTGTTTGGTTAGCTTTTTGGAAACGTTAGCTTGCGCAACACTTTCCCCCTGACACTTATACATTGTAATTTTCGATTTGACCTGATATAGTAGGACGGCTAACATTCGATGTCTGCGCATGCGTTGTCTTCTAGCCAAGATATGAAATGCAATCATAATTGACTGTAGCGCATGTAAGGCACACAATAGTTCCATGGTGACATAAAACACAACCGTGGGATGAACGAGTGACACATTCCCGGGCAAGAGCGCTCCATTTCAAATTCATTCATTCTTCCCTCGCCCCTCGCCCTGCAAGTGTCAACTCCTCAGACGTCATGATCCGTCATCAGAAGTGTCCACTTCATTTGAGGGCTGAGGGGAGAGGGTGTGTCTTTTAAGTGTTTGGAATGCAAACCAGGGAGAAACGGCTGGATGTTCACTGCTCGGGCCTCATTTATATCGCACGAAGAACGCAATAAACTGAACAAAATGTTGATCTTGCGTTGATTTACAAATTGCGCCGATGCACACGTATTTTTGCTAGGCATTTTGCGTTGCGTATAAATGACTCTTTGGTGAAGTGCTACTGTACTGTATAGGTTATAGCTAGCAGCCCTTGGGTTGCTGCCTGGGCTGAGCTGGGCTAGAGGAAGTTTTCAGTTAAAACGGCGTGCTGTTCCGCCTCACGGACCGCCACACACAAATATGTCCATGAGAGGCTTCATTAATCACGTTCGCCAATAGGGTTGGGGCGATTTTGCGATCGCGTCGTCTATCGATGATGTTTGACAGCCATGGTTGATGGTGAGGACATTGCGGTGTCACAAACTATGTCACTGAGGTTTGGTGGACGTCCTTGTGTCATATTCTTTCCATTTTTTTTTAAATGATGGATTTAACGCTGCTCAGGGGGATGTTCAACGTACGGGATGTTTTTTTTTTAGAACCAAGCCCTAATTGGTGCCACTCCAGAACTTTATCCTAGTGTTGTTTTGTTAGCTCCTTGCATTTAATGATGCTGTTTGTTGAGATATGCTCTCTAATAAACTCTGGGTGTTGCTGTTTGAAGAACGTGATGATGTGCTGTTGAGTAGGAATGTTAATTGTGAAATGCGGCTGGGGAAAATAAGAGAGGAGGTTAATGGCCTGTGACTTTTGAGGGGAAATTGCTTAATGGACACATTTTAGTGGCTACTATTAATACCGGGGTTCTCTGTTGGCTTATGCATATCGCAGCTTTTTATTAAGTCAAGTCAGTCAGGGATGCACCCTGCTGCTGTGAGAAGATTATTATCGGTCTGGTGTCTTGACTAATGGAAAAGGCATGTCGGGTTGTGTGGGACACTGTCCGCGTCTGAAATGATACCCCATGTAGTGCACTACTTTTGACCGTAGGGAGTAGGGTGCAATTTCGGACACACCCAGTGGACACAATGTGTTATGTTGATGAAATGTTGTCTCTTTGTGGCTCGCCCGTTGGAAGTCATTCGCCATAGCCAGTATAGTTCTATGTGGGTATAGTGCTTCCGCTCTTGAAAGTAGAGTGTACCCTGATTCATGAAAGCTCCTTTCGTGACTAGTAATAACCCCGAGGTCCTCACATGAAGCATCTCCTCGTCCAACAGTAGCACTCCGTGTGAGTGTCCATTACAGCTCTCAGGGCTCAGGGAGCTGCAGATAGAGAGCGGCTTGGCCAGAGAGTCTCCAAACAAAGGCTGTCCTACAGGGGGAATTGTTGTCAAAATTGGCAACCGGGCTATTTGCTGCTATTTCCTCCACAAGAGGCTTCTGCAGCCTCAATTAGAGTGGATCTAGTCATGATATTGATCCTATTTGTTGACGTTAGCAAGGTATAAGTACCATTTTCTCCCTACAGGACAGGGGAAATTTCCTCTGGTCATATTCTCAGCACTCACAATCGGTAAAGGCCTACATCATAACAGGGTGTGATTTTACGGGGTTATTTTCAACCTGGTCACTTCTACACAATGAATTCCAATCATGTGATGGCCATGGGTAGTTTGAAGAGGTTGTGGCCTTTTGGCGACCCTAACATACCTTACAAGAGTAATGGGCTTTGGGGAGGTCATATTATGTCCAGGATAGCCTGGTGGCCAGAGAGTTGTGTGGTGCTGCCTGCACTGTACTGACTGCGGTGCCTTTTGCACCTATTAACCTATTTTTTTTGGGGGGGGGGTATATATATTAGTGTATATACATAGATGTTTGTTGTTGTATTCTGTCAGAAAAGGACGTGTCACTTTAAGAAAAACATATTGGTCAAGCTCAGACATTTTTATGTTCATTTTACAACCCTATTAGGTGCATAATCCTAACAGGGTGGAAAAGTGGAGCCTAAATGAGCCATAGCGAGTGAGCGAGATTGAGCTAGCATAATGGTGAACACTTGAACATGAGTTTAACTTCTCTATCGAACGTATTTTTTACATTGTGAAACGTGGCTAATTTACTGTATCGTTTAGCGTAACAGGATGGAAATACATACAGACCGGCAACATGAAACGTGGGAAAATAGATCCAACTGAGTATTTATATTTATTTACCTTTGCACTATTGTTTTTCCCACCAAAGAAATGTCGAAGCTTCCTGAATGTGGTGTCATTGTAGGAAGGGGTTGCTTTCTTAAATGGAGAATTACAACAAACTAACAGGGTGGAGAGCGATATCAGAGACACGGAGCACATCTTAAATTAAATAATAATAATGAATACAATAATCATGAAAAACATGTTATTGATGACTTGGAAAAATGTTATTGATGATTGATGACTAGGAAAACGTTATTGATGATTGATGACTTGGAAAAACGTTATTGATGATTGATGACTTGGAAAACGTTATTGATGATTGATGACTAGGAAAACGTTATTGATGATTGATGACTAGGAAAACGTTATTGATGATTGATGACTTGGAAAACGTTATTGATGATTGATGACTAGGAAAACGTTATTGATGATTGATGACTAGGAAAACGTTATTGATGATTGATGACTAGGAAAAACGTTATTGATGATTGATGACTTGGAAAACGTTATTGATGATTGATGACTAGGAAAACGTTATTGATGATTGATGACTAGGAAAAACGTTATTGATGATTGATGACTAGGAAAACGTTATTGATGATTGATGACTAGGAAAACGTTATTGATGATTGATGACTAGGAAAAACGTTATTGATGATTGATGACTTGGAAAAACGTTATTGATGATTGATGACTTGGAAAACGTTATTGATGATTGATGACTAGGAAAAACGTTATTGATGATTGATGACTAGGAAAAACGTTATTGATGATTGATGACTTGGAAAACGTTATTGATGATTGATGACTAGGAAAACGTTATTGATGACAACAACTAGGACTATGGTAGTCCTAGAATAAATATTTTATTATTTTATGCCTTATATGTCTTGTGGACGTTGATGAATAACACCCAGGGACATGGCAAAAACACATCCACTGAAAAAAAGAGTTGAAAAAAAAACAGCATTCAACTCCCTTTCAAGATCCATATATGTATTTTTTTTTAAGGTACCTTACATTTACCCTTTTGGGATCTACATTTTACACTAAATAAGAAGTGATGTTTCCTGGGGACAGAAAAGTATTCTAGGAATGACCCGACTGGCTGTGGAGGGCTGGGAAACACTCCCTGTACTGAATGAAGGATGTTGAACACTAACTGGTTGGTACTGACTGTACAATCTGGGTAAAGCTCCTTGTACTAATGACTGAGGAGGGCTTGGTAACGCTCCCTGTACTGTACTGAGGAGGGCTGGGTAACGCTCCCTGTACTACTGACTGAGTAGGGCTGGGTAATGCTTCCTGTACTGCACTGAGGAGGGCTGGGTAATGCTTCCTCAACTGTACTGAGGAGGGCTGGGTAACACTCCCTGTACTACTGACTGAAAAGGACTGGGTAACACTTCCTCAACTGTACTGAGGAGGGCTGGGTAACACTTCCTCAACTGTACTGAGGAGGGCTGGGTAACACTTCCTCAACTGTACTGAGGAGGGCTGGGTAACACTTCCTCAACTGTACTGAGGAGGGCTGGGTAACGCTTCCTCTACTGTACTGAGGAGGGCTGGGTAACGCTTCCTGTAGTGTACTGAGGAGGGCTGGGTAACGCTTCCTCTACTGTACTGAGGAGGGCTGGGTAACACTTCTTCTACTGTACTGAGGAGGGTTGGGTAACGCTCCCTCTACTGTACTGAGGAGGGCTGGATAACGCTTCCTGTACTGTACTGAGGAGGCCTGGGTAACGCTTCCTGTACTGTATTGAGGAGGCCTGGGTAACGCTTCCTGTACTGTACTGAGGAGGCCTGGGTAACGCTTCCTGTACTGTACTGAGGAGGGCTGGGTAACGCTTCCTGTACTGTACTGAGGAGGGCTGAGTAGCTCTTCCTGTACTGTACTGAGGAGGGCTGGGTAAGGCTTCCTGTACTGTACTGAGGAGGTCTGGGTTGCGCTTCCGGCTCCCTGTGTGTCGTGAAGCAGCCTACAGGGCTAAGCCATCAGCATCATCAGTCTGGGCGAGAGAGAGTCGTTGGCGTCCCACTCTGGGATCAACACAGGCCCAGCATCTCCTCCACATCCCTATAAAAATGGAAGAGATTTTCCTCGTCCTAATGTCACAGCGTTTTCTCAATAGGCCATCCGGCCCATCAATAGAGGTGACGTCATGCTCAAGTGTTCTGATGAGGCTCATTCAATTTCATTACACCTCCAGGACAGCAGCAGTCCTTCATATCAGTCATCTGGGCTGGTACGACTTGATCAGCGAGACTTTCTGAGTGGGTTGAGACTGATGAGGAGACCTCCCACCCGGGGAATGGAAGCTCCAGATACAGATCTAGGATCAGCTTCCCTTCCTCCAACCCTAAGCTTAACCATTAGTGGGGAAATGCTAAACTGACCCAAGATCATTGTCTTTGGGGCAATTTCACCCTATACTGGAATGGAACCCTTCCCCTTTGTAGCCTACTTCCAGAGTGATATGATTGTGAGCTTGAAGCGGGAATCATTAACGGTGGAACAGCCACGTCCGTTTGACATATTGCAACAGCAACGAAGCTACTGCAAACAACAAACACTCTTTTTTCCCCCCCCTCGGACACCATTGCACTTGCCATAGAAAAGCAGAATATGGAAGGCCTACTGCAAGAAAAAATACATCTGCGTTGCGTGGCGCTCCTCACCTCCGTTTCGTCATCAAAAACGATAACGACGGCGGTGGGGCGGGACCGTGGCACTGCTCTTTTTCCTGTCAGGGATGGGTTTGCTTGTAATGTTTGTGAGTATCAGTAGTTTACTGCCTGGGTCTCCCTCCGCCCACCCAGGTGGCTGTGACTGTGAGATGGGTCTGGGTATGATGGTAGCAGGAGTTTGGGTCCGCATCCCAAATGGGACCCTATTCCCTATATAGTGCGCTACTTTTGACCCTGTTCAAAAGTAGTGCTCTTTTAAAGGAAATAGAGTGGCATATGGGAAGCAGCCCATGTCACTACATCTGCCATGGCTCAATAGAGCATACCTCTCCTCGCTTCCTCTTTTAATTGCCCGTGTCTCGTTGGCATGCCGATCGCCCTCCCCTTATTCTAGAAGCTCATTTAACATCCCCTCGAATGGTAAGATCCAGCGAGCGAACGGCAGCAGCAGGGTCATGGCAATAATGACCCGCTAAGATATTTCATTTGAATGCACAGGGGCGGGAACCCTGCTTTAAGGTCCAGCGCTCACACAATTCTTCTCTTTGACTCATTCGAAATTACCACGATGTCCTTTTCACTAAAGATAATTTTCTTATGTAATTGAAGCTGTCTGGGTCCAGGTAGCTGTTAGATCAACCTTTTTTACAGTGTGTTTTAGTTTAGTTCTTCTGTGCTCTGAGGGGTCTTCTCTTAAAATCAGTTTGAAGTGGCTGAGGTTTGCAATAGGGGAGCCGCTCAGGGCCTGGTGTTATGGCCGCTCTCATTGACGAGAAGAATGAATCACATTTCCTCTCCCAGACAGAGCGTTCATCCCAAATGGCACCCTATTCCCTACATAGTGCACTACTTTTGACCAGGCAAGTGAGGTCTGGGTCCAAGGTAGTGGTCAATATAGGGGATAGGGTGCCATTTGGGATTCACAGCAGAGTTTTAGCTGCCTGCCTGCTCACCTTTCCACTGATCCAGGAACAGGCACGAATGACCCCGCCATCCATCACACTCCCCGCCTATAGATCCATTTGGCTCTGCTTTCCCAGCAGGCTCTGGTCAGAAGTAGTGCACTACACAGGGAATAGGGTACCATTTGAGACTCAAGCCTCTGTGTTTGTCTGAGGGCCATGATGTGTTTTTAAAATGGACCTTCTCTCCGGCCGCCAAGCTTTTATACCTCATTATTCCTGGGAGACAACTGCAGCTCTATCGCTGAGAAATATGTGTATGCTCAACATGCAGTAAATCAGAGCGGTCAGATGTGTGTGTACGTGTGAGCGCGTGTCTGTGTATCTGCATCCATCTGTATGTGTGTCCGTCCATGCCTGTGCGTCCAGGTGTGTGTGTGTACACGGGTCATGCTTGCCTGCTTCCTTCCGTCTGTGTTTTATCCTCTGCGGCGCATTGCCGTTTTTGCCGCGAGATCAATATGTTTTCTATTTACTGTACCAGCGCTGCCCTACAGCCTCAGAGCCTCAGCCAGGATGAATAGCCAAACCTGACCTTTTCCGTTTATTCGCAAAGTGTGTTTCTCAAGCACCGACGAGGATGAAAAATAACCGCCGCAAACCTCAGGGAACCTCAGCGAAAAGGATGATCCTACTCGTACTCTGTCTGTCGTGGCAAGAAAGATCACCTACACAACTAGAGAGGCTAGAGAGGAAAGGGGGATGCCTAGCAATATCAACATATTTATTCTACTGTAAATGAGAAGTCCTTGCGCCATGGGCCATGGTCATCTCTTACTGTAAATTGCAATTCCACTACTGAAGCGAGCAGTGTTTCTGTCTGTCCCCCTAACTGTTCTGCCTAATGTGGTTTCCATTTCAGTTGTACAACTGAATGCGTTCAACTGAAATGTGTCTTCGGCATTTAACCTAACCCTCTGAATCAGAGAAACAACCATTTTGAATTTCATTTACATTTTTTTGGTTGTACACATCTTATGTGTATGGAGGCATATTCTGCACTGCCATAACAATTCTCTGTTTCTTTCCATGTTTCGTCTGGTCCATTATTGCGTCTGCACTTAAGAGGGGCCATTCCATTTCATCTTTATAGTGAATGTGTGGGCAGGTCCCAAATGGCACCCTATCGTCTTACATAGTGCACTACTTTTGACCAGAGTCCTATGGGCCCTATAGGGAATAGGGTGCCATTTGAGACACACATTTATCTAAAGCGCAATTGAATAGGCCCTACATACTCAACTGGCGGACCGCCGACCAGATCCGGAACCAGAACGGGGTCAATCCTATCTAACTCCTCCTTCTCTCTGTTTTTGTCTTTCAGCTCGTCTGAGAAGTCTCTCCCCTGGAGATCTGCAGGTAAGGACTGCTCCTCTTTCCTTACCTACACCGTGCCACTGTTCCAAATGGCGCCCTATTCCCTTTATAGTGCTCTACTTTCCACCAAAAGTAGTGCACTTGGGAATCGGGTGCCGTTTGGGATGCATCCCATGTCACCAATCACCATATGTAGACACGCGTATTATTTTTAAACACTGAAAAGCATACCATTATACCATGCCATAGGTAATGTATGTCGTACGGCTGCTGACTGAACTGATAACAGTCTCCTCTGGCACATTTCAAATTCAATACTTATCTCGCGTTAATCCCACCCTCTCAAACCTGAATACCGTCCCCCTTTCCCTCCTCTCCAACTCCCCGAGATGACCCCCCCAAAAAATAAATAGATTGTCACATGTTTTTATTGTCACATACTTAACGGATCCCCAGACACTTTGCCGCTGCTGCTGGAATTGATGAAGTGCATTTTACTCGTGTGTTTCATGGCTTATTAGCTGTATAATGGAACTAAGTGAATCGGCGCGGTCGTCATTCATCTTTTATTGCGGATCTTGTCAGAGGGACCCTATGGGGTTACGATTGTACATATGCACTGGGAATGTTAATATAGCTTGTCCCGGTATGGTTTTGAATTTTTCACTCGCTCCAGTCGGTTTGTTGCTGAAAATAATTACTAGCAGAGGGATACAATAACAACAAGCACATGTGTTTCAAATGGCACCCTATTCTCTAGAATAGAATGCATACGGTTCTGGTCAAAAGTAGTGCCCTGTGTAGGGAAAGGGGTGCCATTTGGGGGCGCATGCTATTTGGATGAGTATTGATTTCCTTATTGTAGTTGATAAATCGTCGTTAGCCAACGGTAATGTGTTTTTCTAATCCAAATGTGAAGCAGAAATGATAGCTGACGTTTATTGATATTAAGTGAGCGACAGGCTGTGTGGATGAGGAGAGAGGACCGTTGTTTGCTCAGCGTTTTAATCAACTGTCTAGCCGTAATGGTGTGAGTTAATAAGCAGGGTATTATTTTGTCTTCCTTAGATTGGAACTCCTCCACCCTGCATTATGTTAAGTTGGAGGCCTGCGCCCCAAATGGCGCCCTACTCCCAATATAGTGCACTGCTTTTGGCTAGACCCCTACGGGGGCTCTCTGGGCCCGGGTCAAAAGTGGTGCACTATATAGGGAATTTGGTGGCGTTTGGGACGCAGACGCAAAGTGTTATGGGTGAGAGAGTGTGATTGCAGTGGAATGAGCTGCAGTGTGCTGCTGTAGAGGATAATGACTATGTCTGGCTGGGCTGCTTATTACCCTCCCGGGCTCACGCCCCATTCGCCAGTCGCCAGGCTGTCAATTAAAGTAGGAAGTGTTACTGTGGAGATAGGCTTTCGTTCACCTCGAGCACTGGGGCGGCACAGTCACAGGTTGTGTCCCGAATGTCACCCTACTTCCCTAATATACTGTACTACTTTTATCCTTGAGCCCTTTGTGACGGATGCACACTTTAATCCCATGATTCAGGGGGAGGGGTCGGAGGGATGTAACACTCTTTCATTGCGTACAGTCTCATTTCTCAAACAGGTTCAGTAAAGATGCCCTGAGGGCAGAAATGACAAATAAAACGTAATATGCTGAGTGGAGCAGGAAGGGGGGGGTGTGAAGCGTCGCACAGGACGCAGACCGGTTGAATCAACGCTGTTTCCACTGCGTTTTAACATACATTGAACCCAACGTGGAATAGACCTTGGCCCGCTGGGCTGTTTTTGTGGGGTATACAGCTGCTGTTACGGGCAGAAGCGACACCCCTATCAGATCATTTACCGTTGTTGTTCTGTGAATTCTGCTTTTAGCCATTTCCTTTTTATCCTCCTCTTTTATGACGTTTTCCGCCATGGAATTCAGTCACGCGGCGAGCGTGGCCTTTTGAAAAATGTAAGTGTCCGCCTCGCAGCGCACAGTGAAATAGTGGTAATTTCACATCCGCCATAATAATTGCAGCAGCAGAATTTACTGAGGTACCGTAGTTGCAGCCAATCCGTACCCCTAGAGGCGGCGTCGAGCAGAGACGGTGGACCCCTGGCAAAGAAACGGGTGGCTGAGACACAAGTGGGAGCACGAGCCGTCAGGCCGTCAAACCAGCGAGGCGTCGGTGTTAACAGGTCTGTGCAAACAGCCACAACAGAGGTCTCGTTCTCCGTGAAATCCAGCCTCCCTCCTTATCCGTACATGTATGCCAGCCAACAAGGCCCCTCCCTCCAGATCAATGGCAATGTGTGCGTCCCAATGTGCCAGCTGTTGGAGCGGAGCTCATTCACACCTGTCGCGCTTAACTCGATGTTGATTGCAGAGCAACATTGGGCAGCAGCCTATGAGATTACTGGTGTAATTCTTCCTCCTCGTCGCCTCACTGGCTGTTCTCATGGCGTGTGTACCAAATCGCACCCCATTCTCTATATCTCCCTATGGGGGCCCTGGTGAAAAGTAGTGCACTCTGCATAGGGAATAGGGTGCCATTTGGGACGGAACCCGGGGAAACTTTATAGTTTGGAAACCGTTTTCCAGGGAGGATTTTCATCAGTGTCCTGGCACCGCAAAATAGGAGCACAACAAATGTCTTAGTATGATAACAAATAGGAACAATTCTGGATTTTACACGAGTGTGAAAGGAATGTGGTGGAATTGATCTTATTGCCCTGAAGTGAAAAATTTACTTCTATTTACCCTCTCTTGCAATTGGACTGCCTTCTGCTCCTTCATATGTATACCACTATATATATTCCATTTAGCAGACTTAAAAACAAATCCAAAGTGACTTAACATAGTGTGTACACTACATTTTCCTTTTGGTACATATACCTATGGGTGGCCCCCAGCAGGAATTGAAGCCACAATTCTTACGTTGCCATGCTCTGCCTGCTGGACCACACAGGCAGCACTGACTTCGTTCTCCCTTTCCCAGATGCCTCGACCTCGGGGGAGTCCAAGTCTCGGGTGACGGACAGCTCTCAGTCGCCCACCTACCGCCTCAGAACAGAGCAGGAGCAGGTGGTCCTCTACTCCCCAGAGCAGAACTCGCTCCATGAAAGTGAGAGTCTAATGCAGCTAATTACTAATGCAGCCTCGGGTTCCACTGTGGTGCTGCTCTCTCTCTCTCTCTCTCTCTCTCTCTCTCTCTCTCTCTCTCTCTCTCTTTCTCTCTCTCTCTCTCTCTTTTTCTTGCACTTTTTCCTTTCCCCTCCTCATTTTTCTTTTCCTCTCTCTTTTTCTCTCTCTCGTTCTGTCTCCCTCCTTCCCTCTCTCTATAGTTTGAATGAGTCTGTGGATGCTACAGTGTGGAAGGGTAGGCAGGTGAAAACAGCCACTGTGTGAGGTCATTAGCACTGTGTGGACTAGCTAAAGGTCATGTAGTGCTTTGAGGACACTCACTGTCTCTCTCCACTCTCCCTCTCTCTCCCCTCCCTCACTATGTTTCTCTCTCTCCTTCTGTCCCTCTCGCCCTCCTTTCTTCTCTCCTTCTCTCTCTCAGGGTCTACAGGGAACTCCCGCAGCTCCACCCAGATGAACTCGTACTCAGACAGTGGCTACCAGGATGCCAGCAGCTACTACAGCAGCCAGAACCAGAATAATCTGGCCAAGGCCGAGCTGAGAATGCAGCACTCGTACCCAGGCACAGGCGGCACCTCCACCCTCCTGAGGACTGCCAGGGCTGAGGGCCAAGCTCAGGTCCAGGTACGGACACGGAGCAGAGGGCACACCGTCTGCGGCAGCCACGACCATGGAGTTGTTTAGAGGGCACACAGTCTGTGGCAGTCCCAGCCATAGAGTTGGATAGAGGGCCGCATGCTATCACAGAAGCGGAAATGGCCAAGATAGGAGATTTGCTCTCTAGTACCTCTCTATGGCCGTGACTCAGACACTGACTGGTGTTGAGCACACAGATGCTACTGCCGGCTACACACAAGTCACAGGGAGATGAGGGGGAAGTTAGAGAAAAGAGAGATGAATAGAACCTAGAATACTCCCAAAAGACATAGATATAGATGTATATATAGACATAGATATTTGTTGAATGTCTAATGGAGATCACCGTAAATAGATGTTAGGGCTCTATTAAATGTGGTGTTAAAACGTGTGGGGGTTCCTCAGTAGTTTCTCCTTGTCCGTCCTGGCAGGCTCCGTTGTTAACCGCCGCAGTGCCGGGTCGAGCCATGAGGAGGGTGAGCTCGGTGCCCTCCAGGACCCAGTCCCCGGCCTACGGCAGCAGTGTGTCCCCCTCTCGCGGCTCCCTGAGGGCCACCATGGGTAGCAACTACGGTTCTCCCATCATGACGGAGCCCAAGCCCCTGTCCAGTATCTTCTCCACCACCCTGCCCTCGGCGCAGCGCGCCGGCTCCCCTTTCAACGCCCAGAAGAGCTCCCCTGCAGCCCTGCGCCGCATGGGCAGCGCCAACTCCCGCTCGGGCAGCGCCAGCCGCGCCACCTCGCCCTACCTGGGGTCGGCATCGGGGCGCATGGGGTCTCCCTTAACGATGGTGGACGGCCCCCTCACCCAGCAGCCGGTGGGGTCGTCGGCGTCTCCGGTGCGCTCCAGCATGACGGCCCAGCCCCAGCACTATGGCTCCACCTTGCCTCGCTCGTTGATCCACCACGACGCAGACCCCTACGGAGCCCAGAGCTATGACGTCTACGAGAGGATGATCCCACGGCCTGACAACCTCACAGGTCCGTTCTTATGCCTTCCCCTTTGTACACAAATACCCAGAGGGCCGTATAGATTGGGTGTGCTCACTCTCTCAAAGTGTCTACTCTCCCTACAGATAATACATGCATGCCTCCACAGAGCAGGAGATAATGGATGCGTCCCAAATTCTACCCTATAGTGCACTACTTTTGAAACAGGGCTCTGGTCAAAAGTAGTGCACTATATGCACTGAGTGAACAAAACATTAGGAATACCTGCTCTTTCCATGACATAGACTGACCAGGTGAATCCAGGTGAAAGCTATGATCCCTTAGTGATGTCACTTGTTAAATCCACTTCAATCAGTGTAGATGAAGGGGAGGAGACAGGTTAAAGAATAATTTTTACACCTTGAGACAATTGAGAAATGGATTGTGTATGTGTGCCATTCTGAGTGTGAATGGGCCAGACAAAATATTTAAGTGCCTTTGAACGGGGTATGGTAGCAGGTGCCAGGCACACCGGTTTGTGTCAAGATCTGCAACGCTGCTGGGTTTTTCACACTCAACAGCTTTTCGTGTGTATCAAGCACAGGAGGTTGGTGGCACCTTCATTGGGGAGGATGGCTCTCGTGGTAATGGCTGGAGCAGAATGGGTGGAATGGTATCAACAACATGTTTGATGCCATTCCATTCGCTCCGTTCCAGCCATTATTATGAGCCGTCCTCCCCTCAGCAGCCTCCAATGGTGTCAAGAACGGTCCACCACCCAAAGGACATCCAGCCAACTTGTCACAACTGTGGGAACCATTGGAGTCAACACGCTTTTGACACCTCGCAGAGTCCGTGCCCCGGCGAATTGAGGCTGTTCTGACGATACGTACGTATGTCAATGCTTGTCCATTGGCATGCAGCAACACACAGTGAGACACTGCACACAGCCCAGAGAGCCATTGTCTCCGTCCCAAATAGCACCCTATTCCTTACATAGTGCACTACTTTTGACCAGATCACTATGGACCCTGGTCAACCTCTGGTCCAAAGTGGCGCACTATATAGGGGGATAAGGTACCATTCGGGACGCGGGCCATGTCAGTCTGTGGCATGGGCCAAGGCCCCTTTCTCTCTCATGTAGACTCGCGTCATAAACCACAGGCCACTGTTTGAAGGGGAACGCCAGAGGGTTTGGCACGATCCCATCCACTCGCACAGTTAGATATACTGCCATTGCACTAGAAGGAATGCAAATAGTCTTCCATCCATTGCGGAAAAACTCCTAGAGCTAGAGGTACTAGAACATAGACTGGCGTTTCTAGGAATAACGTCTTGACATACCAAAGACAAAGCTGCTGTTTCGGCTTTGTTGTTTTGTGTACGTTATCCGATTTGATCCCAATTGCATAAATAAGATACGTGCGTTCAAGTCAAGTTAGATTTGGTTTCTCCTGTCAGGTTCATTTAAAATGAAGAAGGGTGCCAGCATGCCTGCCTGCCTGCCCTCCCCCTGAGATGAATCAGTGTGTTCTGGTTGACAGCTCCACTAAGTAATTCATATGTTGTGTGTTGATTGATAGATCTGTTGTAATTTCTCTTTTGCGGTTGTCAGCCATAGGAGTGTGACTTGACATTTCAAACCCCCGTAAATACTAGCTGCTTGACAGGGAGTCTGTAGAAAGAATGCTAGAAGAATTCTAGAATGATTGTCCTCTGTTGCTGCCGAGGCTTTACTTCTTCCACTGCATCAGAAATGAGCTGGAGACGCGAGGGTTGTGTAGTGCATGTTATCAGACATTTTCTTTCCAGTTTTTGTTCCTCTTTGGAAGAAAAGATCCCTGTGGTGCAAAACAGTTTAAATGAAATTATGTTCTATAATTTTCTCACACTAGGGGATTCTCTTCCTGGTACAAAGCAGTATGGGAAACCAGGCTCAGCAACTTCAGAAAGTGTAATAAGAGGCGGTATACGGCCCAAATGGCACCCTATTCCCTACATAGTCCATTACTTCTGACCAGAGCCCTATGGGCCCTGATTGAAAGTAGTGCACTATGTAGGGAATAGGGTGCCATTAAGGATGCAACCATGTTTTCCACTCCAGAATCATTTCTGATATTTTGAGGCATTCTTGTATGAAACATAGTTGTTTAATGCAGGGTTCTCCAAGCCTGTGTCTAGAAAACTACCATTCTGTACATTTTTACTTCAACCCTAATCTAGCACATGAACTGAACCAGGTTAGTTACAACTGGGTTGGAGCGAAAACCTACAGGAGGACAGCGCCCCAGAAACAGGGTTGGACACCCCTGGATTAGAGTGTTCCACTCAAAGCTAGAAACCAAGCATGCATTCGTTCTCTGGGCTGTTGGAAGAGAGTGGAACCGGATTCTCTGCTATTGTGGGCCGTTTATCACTACAGTAAGAGTTTGTCCTCTTCGTTTGTCCTCTTCCTTTTAGCCCGAGTACTCCTCGTTTTGCTGCTTTAGGTATCTACTGGAGATAAGCATGTAGGTAGATTATGAAAATGGCACAGGGATTATAAAAGAAGGGGTTACAAATTATTCCTGTTTTCATAATGGACGGCTTTGCAGATGAATGTAGAATGCATGCAGCCAATTTCTGGTACAAGGCCTATCTCGTTTTACTGAGCGCCTGCCGTCATTTACATACGGTCTATGGTGCCCGTCTTTTAAACTAATATTCATATGACTTTGTGTTACTTTGTCTTATTTCAACTGTCCCACTAGTGAAAAGAAAATCTAAACAGTTACATATCCCGATTTAAAAAATATATATATTTTGGACGATATACAGTATATATTTGGACATTTATACTTGACTCCGAGTATAAACGTGTTTGTTTTTTTCGTAGCTGTGCCAACGCTCTGGTATTTTTCATCCTATAGCTTGTTCATCTCCTGCTCTCGTCCCTCTTGTCCCTCGCAAATAAAATCACAGCATCCAACTGCAAAACATATAGAATTGTGAGAATCGCAATACATCTCGTGAGGTCCCTGGCAATGCATAGCCTTTAGTCCCAGATAGCAGCAATATTTCTCCATGTTTTTATCATGAAAAGGTTGCAATGTGTGTGTTTTTTTTTTTTTTGACCAACTTTTCCTGCCGCCATTGGATATCGACAGACCTCCTGGTCGATGATGACCTTCAAGGTGAATTCTAACTTCATCATGTTGCCCTCCCCTCATAATGTGCTTGGGTCCGGGGTGAAGTTTCTCCTCGGTACAGATCTAGGAACCAGCTTCCTGTCATGACCATAACCATTAGTGGGGAAAATGACTCAACAGACCCAAGATAAGCGTCTAGGGGCAACTTCTCCCTAGATTAGTGTCTGAGCATGGCATGTATGTTTTTTTTTCTGTGGGGACGACGCGTGTCACCTGTCTGTTTGTAGCATGATCGTCATTTTCAACCTATTTCCTTTTACAAGCATTAAAACCCCCATTCACATAGGGCAGTGGAGAAATGCCTTCAAATGTAGAGTTATCTTTTCCCGGACCAAGTAAGTCTGTGCTTTTCCCATTACTTTCCCAATACTTTCCCATTACTTTCCTATTACTTTCCCATTTCTTTCCCATTACTTTCCTATTACTTTCCCATTACTTTCTTGAACTTTTGTAAATCAGGGCCCAAGAATAATAATCTCCACGAGGCCATTATATCACTGTATTGCCCAGTGTGTGTGTGTGTCTCTCTCTCTCTCTCCCTCTCTCTCTCTCACTCACTCACTCACTCTCGTGCTGATGGCCATAATCCACATACGGTGACTGATGATCTCTCTCTCTCAGACACAAATGGCTTTTTAAACCTCTTTCTCCAAGGTGCAAAGTCTGCAAACAGATTGGTCTCTTTGGCCAGTCAAGCCCAATAGCTTCTGCTTTTAAAAATCCACCTTTCCAGAAATAAGTCTCTCACCATTGCCGCTTGTTATAGACCCCCCCTCACCCCCCAGCTGTGCCCTGGACACCATATGTGAATGGATTGCCCCCCATCTATCTTCAGAGTTCGTACTGTTAGGTGACCTAAACTGGGATATGCTTAACACCCCGGCCGTCCTACAATCTAAACTATATGCCCTCAATCTCACACAAATTATCAAGGAACTTACCAGGTTCAACCCTAAATCTGTAATCATGAGCACCCTCATAGATATCATTCTGACCAACCTTCCCTCTAAGTACACCTCTGCTGTCTTCCACCAGGATCTCAGCGATCACTGCCTCATTGCCTGCATCCGTAATGGGTCCCTGGTCAAACGGCCACCCCTCATCACTGTCAAACGCTAAAACACTTCAGCAAGCAGGCCTTTATAATCGACCTGGCCCGGGTATCCTGGAAGGATATTGACCTCATTCCATCAGTAGAGGATGCCTGGTTGCTCTTTAAAAGCGCTTTCCTCACCATCTTAAATAAGCATGCCCCTTTCAAAAAATGTAGAACTAGGAACAGATATAGCCCTTAGTTCACCCCAGACTTGACTGCCCTTGACCAGTACAAAAACATCCTGTGGTGTACTGCATTAGCATCAAATAGCCCCAGCGATATGCAACTTTTCATGGAAGTCAGGAACCAATATACACAGTCAGTTAGGAAAGCTAAGGCTAGCTTGTTCAAACAGAAATTTGCATCCTGTAGCACTATTTCCGAAAAGTTTTGGGACACTGTATAAAGTCCATGGAGAATAAGAGCACCTCTCTCCCACTGCAGTGAGGCTAGGAAACTCTGTCATCACTGATATCCGATTATCGAAAAATTTCAATAAGCATTTTTCTACGGCTGGCCATGCTTTCCACCTTGCTACCCTTACCCCGGCCATCAGCTCTGCACCCCCCGCAGAAACTGGCCCAAGCCCCCACCGCTTCACCTTCACCCAAATCCAGGCAGCTGATGTTCTGAAAGAGCTGCAAAATCTGGATCACTACAAATCAGGTGGGCTAGACAATCTGGACTCTCTCTATCGAAAATTATCCGCCAAAATTGTTAAAAACCTTATTACTAGCTTGTTCCACCTCTCTTTCTTATCGTCTGAGATCCCCAAAGATTGGAAAGCTGCCGCAGTCATCCCCCTCTTCAAAGGGGGAGACATTCTAGACCCAAACTGTTATAAACCTATATCCATCCTGCCTTGCCTTTCTAAAATCTTCGAAATCCAAGTTAACAAACAGATCACCAACCACTTCGAATCCCACCGTACCTTCTCCACTATGAAATCTGGTTTCCAAGCTGGTCATGGGTGCACCTCAGCCACGCTCAAGGTCCTAAACGATATCATAACCACCATTGATAAAAGACAGTACTGTGCAGGCGTCTTCATCGACCTGGCCAAGGCTTTCGACTCTGTCAATCACCGCATTATTATCGGCAGACTCAATAGCCTTGGTTTCTCAAATGACTGCCTCTCCTGGTTCACCATCTACTTCTCTGATAGAGTTCAGTGTGTCAAATCGGAGGGCCTGTTGTCCAGACCTCTGGAAATCTCAATGGGGGTGCCACAGGGTTCAATTCTCGGGCCAGACTTTTCTCTGTATATATCAATGATGTCGCTCTTGCTGCTGGTGACTCTCTGATCCACCTCTACTCAAACGACTCCATTCTGTATACATCTGACCCTTCTCTGGACACTGTGTTAACAAACCTCCATACATGCCATACAATGCATGTAAAACTAAATGCATGCTCTTCAACCGATTGCTGCCCGCACCTGCCCTACTCTGGACGGTTCTGACTTATGTGGACAACTACAAATACCTAGGTGTCTGGTAAGACTGTAAACTCTCCTTCCAGGCTCACATTAAGCATCTCTAATCCAAAATTAAATATGTGCATGGCACAGTTGCACTCCTATGGTCCACCTCTCTTTCTTATCGTCTGAGATCCCCAAAGATTGGAAAGCTGCCGCAGTCATCCCCCTCTTCAAAGGGGGAGACATTCTAGACCCAAACTGTTATAAACCTATATCCATCCTGCCTTGCCTTTCTAAAATCTTCGAAATCCAAGTTAACAAACAGATCACCAACCACTTCGAATCCCACCGTACCTTCTCCACTATGAAATCTGGTTTCCAAGCTGGTCATGGGTGCACCTCAGCCACGCTCAAGGTCCTAAACGATATCATAACCACCATTGATAAAAGACAGTACTGTGCAGGCGTCTTCATCGACCTGGCCAAGGCTTTCGACTCTGTCAATCACCGCATTATTATCGGCAGACTCAATAGCCTTGGTTTCTCAAATGACTGCCTCTCCTGGTTCACCATCTACTTCTCTGATAGAGTTCAGTGTGTCAAATCGGAGGGCCTGTTGTCCAGACCTCTGGAAATCTCTATGGGGGTGCCACAGGGTTCAATTCTCGGGCCAGACTTTTCTCTGTATATATCAATGATGTCGCTCTTGCTGCTGGTGACTCTCTGATCCACCTCTACTCAAACGACTCCATTCTGTATACATCTGACCCTTCTCTGGACACTGTGTTAACAAACCTCCATACATGCCATACAATGCATGTAAAACTAAATGCATGCTCTTCAACCGATTGCTGCCCGCACCTGCCCTACTCTGGACGGTTCTGACTTATGTGGACAACTACAAATACCTAGGTGTCTGGTAAGACTGTAAACTCTCCTTCCAGGCTCACATTAAGCATCTCTAATCCAAAATTAAATATGTGCATGGCACAGTTGCACTCCTATGGTCCACCTCTCTTTCTTATCGTCTGAGATCCCCAAAGATTGGAAAGCTGCCGCAGTCATCCCCCTCTTCAAAGGGGGAGACATTCTAGACCCAAACTGTTATAAACCTATATCCATCCTGCCTTGCCTTTCTAAAATCTTCGAAATCCAAGTTAACAAACAGATCACCAACCACTTCGAATCCCACCGTACCTTCTCCACTATGAAATCTGGTTTCCAAGCTGGTCATGGGTGCACCTCAGCCACGCTCAAGGTCCTAAACGATATCATAACCACCATTGATAAAAGACAGTACTGTGCAGGCGTCTTCATCGACCTGGCCAAGGCTTTCGACTCTGTCAATCACCGCATTATTATCGGCAGACTCAATAGCCTTGGTTTCTCAAATGACTGCCTCTCCTGGTTCACCATCTACTTCTCTGATAGAGTTCAGTGTGTCAAATCGGAGGGCCTGTTGTCCAGACCTCTGGAAATCTCTATGGGGTGCCACAGGGTTCAATTCTCGGGCCAGACTTTTCTCTGTATATATCAATGATGTCGCTCTTGCTGCTGGTGACTCTCTGATCCACCTCTACTCAAACGACTCCATTCTGTATACATCTGACCCTTCTCTGGACACTGTGTTAACAAACCTCCATACATGCCATACAATGCATGTAAAACTAAATGCATGCTCTTTAACCGATTGCTGCCCGCACCTGCCCTACTCTGGACGGTTCTGACTTATGTGGACAACTACAAATACCTAGGTGTCTGGTAAGACTGTAAACTCTCCTTCCAGGCTCACATTAAGCATCTCTAATCCAAAATTAAATATGTGCATGGCACAGTTGCACTCCTATGGTCCACCTCTCTTTCTTATCGTCTGAGATCCCCAAAGATTGGAAAGCTGCCGCAGTCATCCCCCTCTTCAAAGGGGGAGACATTCTAGACCCAAACTGTTATAAACCTATATCCATCCTGCCTTGCCTTTCTAAAATCTTCGAAATCCAAGTTAACAAACAGATCACCAACCACTTCGAATCCCACCGTACCTTCTCCACTATGAAATCTGGTTTCCAAGCTGGTCATGGGTGCACCTCAGCCACGCTCAAGGTCCTAAACGATATCATAACCACCATTGATAAAAGACAGTACTGTGCAGGCGTCTTCATCGACCTGGCCAAGGCTTTCGACTCTGTCAATCACCGCATTATTATCGGCAGACTCAATAGCCTTGGTTTCTCAAATGACTGCCTCTCCTGGTTCACCATCTACTTCTCTGATAGAGTTCAGTGTGTCAAATCGGAGGGCCTGTTGTCCAGACCTCTGGAAATCTCTATGGGGTGCCACAGGGTTCAATTCTCGGGCCAGACTTTTCTCTGTATATATCAATGATGTCGCTCTTGCTGCTGGTGACTCTCTGATCCACCTCTACTCAAACGACTCCATTCTGTATACATCTGACCCTTCTCTGGACACTGTGTTAACAAACCTCCATACATGCCATACAATGCATGTAAAACTAAATGCATGATCTTCAACCGATTGCTGCCCGCACCTGCCCTACTCTGGACGGTTCTGACTTATGTGGACAACTACAAATACCTAGGTGTCTGGTAAGACTGTAAACTCTCCTTCCAGGCTCACATTAAGCATCTCTAATCCAAAATTAAATATGTGCATGGCACAGTTGCACTCCTATGGTCCACCTCTCTTTCTTATCGTCTGAGATCCCCAAAGATTGGAAAGCTGCCGCAGTCATCCCCCTCTTCAAAGGGGGAGACATTCTAGACCCAAACTGTTATACACCTATATCCATCCTGCCTTGCCTTTCTAAAATCTTCGAAATCCAAGTTAACAAACAGATCACCAACCACTTCGAATCCCACCGTACCTTCTCCACTATGAAATCTGGTTTCCAAGCTGGTCATGGGTGCACCTCAGCCACGCTCAAGGTCCTAAACGATATCATAACCACCATTGATAAAAGACAGTACTGTGCAGGCGTCTTCATCGACCTGGCCAAGGCTTTCGACTCTGTCAATCACCGCATTATTATCGGCAGACTCAATAGCCTTGGTTTCTCAAATGACTGCCTCTCCTGGTTCACCATCTACTTCTCTGATAGAGTTCAGTGTGTCAAATCGGAGGGCCTGTTGTCCAGACCTCTGGAAATCTCAATGGGGGTGCCACAGGGTTCAATTCTCGGGCCAGACTTTTCTCTGTATATATCAATGATGTCGCTCTTGCTGCTGGTGACTCTCTGATCCACCTCTACTCAAACGACTCCATTCTGTATACATCTGACCCTTCTCTGGACACTGTGTTAACAAACCTCCATACATGCCATACAATGCATGTAAAACTAAATGCATGATCTTCAACCGATTGCTGCCCGCACCTGCCCTACTCTGGACGGTTCTGACTTATGTGGACAACTACAAATACCTAGGTGTCTGGTAAGACTGTAAACTCTCCTTCCAGGCTCACATTAAGCATCTCTAATCCAAAATTAAATATGTGCATGGCAAAGTTGCACTCCTATGGTCCACCTCTCTTTCTTATCGTCTGAGATCCCCAAAGATTGGAAAGCTGCCGCAGTCATCCCCCTCTTCAAAGGGGGAGACATTCTAGACCCAAACTGTTATAAACCTATATCCATCCTGCCTTGCCTTTCTAAAATCTTCGAAATCCAAGTTAACAAACAGATCACCAACCACTTCGAATCCCACCGTACCTTCTCCACTATGAAATCTGGTTTCCAAGCTGGTCATGGGTGCACCTCAGCCACGCTCAAGGTCCTAAACGATATCATAACCACCATTGATAAAAGACAGTACTGTGCAGGCGTCTTCATCGACCTGGCCAAGGCTTTCGACTCTGTCAATCACCGCATTATTATCGGCAGACTCAATAGCCTTGGTTTCTCAAATGACTGCCTCTCCTGGTTCACCATCTACTTCTCTGATAGAGTTCAGTGTGTCAAATCGGAGGGCCTGTTGTCCAGACCTCTGGAAATCTCTATGGGGGTGCCACAGGGTTCAATTCTCGGGCCAGACTTTTCTCTGTATATATCAATGATGTCGCTCTTGCTGCTGGTGACTCTCTGATCCACCTCTACTCAAACGACTCCATTCTGTATACATCTGACCCTTCTCTGGACACTGTGTTAACAAACCTCCATACATGCCATACAATGCATGTAAAACTAAATGCATGCTCTTCAACCGATTGCTGCCCGCACCTGCCCTACTCTGGACGGTTCTGACTTATGTGGACAACTACAAATACCTAGGTGTCTGGTAAGACTGTAAACTCTCCTTCCAGGCTCACATTAAGCATCTCTAATCCAAAATTAAATATGTGCATGGCACAGTTGCACTCCTATGGTCATCTGGGCCAGAACTGCCTGTGTGACCTGTGGATTATGTCTGCAGTAGCAGTGAAAGGGATGTGGATGTTCACACGCCCTCGCTCATTTGCATTCAGTTGACAAATGCCTGAAGTCTGCAGGCTGCAGCCCTCTCTCCCTCTCTGTCTCTGGCCAGAGCCAGACCACGATCCGCCCCCTCCCTGGTCTCCCCTCCTCTTCCCCCACCTGCTGCAGCGTTGGCAGGAAGTAATTTCTCCTCTCTCCTGATGAAAATTGGAAGATGAAGACAAATCGTCTCTTGGCCATTATGCCCGATGTCCATTTCAGAGCACTGGAGGAGAGCAAAGGGAAATGGCGATCAACAGCCTCTATGCAGGTGGGGTGCTCAGCCCACGCCTAACGTAAACACTTTGGTTTACAGACACACTGGTGTAGAGTTAAAGCTTCCAGCTTTTCATACTTGTGTAATCTTCTTCTTGGGAGCGGAACAGATTGCTTTCATGGATTTTGCTTTTCTTACTCCCTGGTTGGGAAAAGGTTTTGAGAATTATTTTGGAACAGGAATGTAAGTCAGCTGCATCCATTTAAATGTTTGTTTCTGCAGAGTCGGTGTGCCAAACCACCACCTCCCTACAGTACGTCTGGCCTCTGCCAAGTGCAATCTGTTAGGGCCACAGGAGGAGTTTAAGGCAGCATTAAACAAGTATAACATGCCATGAATGTTCATCACAGACAGTCATATATTATTTTCAGAGACAATTTGAAGCTGCTTCCGAACCTGAATGCTACATTTCACCAGGGAAGCAGAATAAAGGCACAGGGATTAGCATGCTAAGGTTTATAATGGTGCTGTTAAGAGAGCGAGAAAGAGAGAGAGAGAGAGAGATGAAGGGAGGGAGAGGGAGAGCCTTTAGAGCAGAGCGGGATGGATATGCATGGATGCTCTTGTCTCTGGGAGACTTCTTCCTCTCCTCCCTCTCTCCTCTCCAGCTACAGTTCTACTGAAAGCCTTCCTTATGGTTGATGGGTTTAGCTGATTATTGGGCTGTGGCAGGCTGTGATGTGGTGTCCTACACCGGCTCATTGATATTCCCCCTCTCTCGTCGGCAACATTTAAACAAGAGAAGCTGAAGCAATTTACTTCCAGACGGAAAGAACACCTTTGTCTGAAGCGCTGCAGATTGACTGACTGAGCCACTGCTGGGCGTGTCGCCACATCAGCACACATTAACCTCGCCAATGACAAGTCCCACCTTGGGCTGGAAATGTCCTGTAATTTCACCCAAATTCACAGGTTTTCCCGGGAAATCCCAGTTAGAAGTTTCCCGGAACCAGGAGGGAAAACCTGGGAATTTTGAGAAAGTTTGTGGAGTTGTGTAGCCTGAGTCCTTTCCCTTCCCGTCCTCTCTGAAGCAATGCAATAGATGTCACTACCTCTTACCGTTTTAGAGGATGGCATTAGCTATGCTTTCCGTGTCGCCCAGTAAACTGTGTGAATAGGGTTTAGTCTCCACTGGCTTGTCGTTTAACTGTTCATTAGTTAGTGTGCGAAGCTGGAGGTTATCAGGGGTCTCGCTGTTGCAATACCCCCCCCGGGTCTCTCTCTCTCCACAGCTGAAGGCACACTGCGGATGCTCCAGAGGTCATGTTTATTTGGTCCTGTTTCTGAGGCGGAGGAGAACAGTGTGCTGCTACTGAGTATATATCTAGCTGCCTCACTGGGCTTCAACTCTCCTGGAGAAAGACGTATATATTTCCTATTTATTTATTCCTTTTCACTGTCTTGAACTCCGATAAGAATCCCTAATTAATTTTGTTAACGCATGACAGCGTCAGTGTTGAGCAGCTTTGGAGCCTCAGCTCGCCGGGCAGTGTTGGACCGGCGCCCGCTCTATTGAAGCGAGGGACGTGGGCAGTGACTGTTCAGTGAGTTGGCCACTGCGGTCTCTCTTGCACTGGGGCTGGGGGAGTCGAGTTGAGGGGAGTTAAGACCCCTTGGTGTGAGGTTACGTCACACGCACATCCACATGAGCCATGTGTGTTGGGATCCATTTGCCTGAAGCTGAGGGGATCAGAGAGTATCGTGGCGTTAGCATCATGGCCCTGGAGCTTCGGATTTATATGTGTGGATGCAGAGCAGCATATGCTTCATAATTGCTGTAGGCTTGGGATGCGTCCCAAATGGTACCCTATTCCCTGTATAGTCCACTACTTTTATCGATTTCCAGTCAAAAGCAGAGAATAGGGTGCCATTTGGGACGCTGATATTGTTCCACATTTGGACCGACCGGCCCTCGTGTCAGTCAGCTAGTCAGCCATGCTGCGTTGCGACACCCCCAAATACTATCGTCATAGTAATTAATCTGGTGTGAATTTGTAATTTGACTGACCTCAGTGGGGTTTCCCCCTGGTAGATGAGTTTATGGGGAAGAGAACCCCCCTCTCCATTTGCAGAAACACGCTTGGCCACATCCTGACATTTTTATGGCTCAGCCTTGTTCTACTAGCCTATATATCTTCTCTCTCACTACAAAGCCTGAGAATGGCGAAGGCAACTTCTATCCTGTCAAGGCACGGGGCGGCATTCTAAATGGAACACTAATCCCTTTGTAGTACACTACTTTTGACCAGAGCCTTATGGCTTCTGGTCAAAAGTAGTGCACTACATAGGAAATAGGGTGCCATTTGGTACTCTTCCCATTTGTGGCCTCTCATACTGAAAAATGATGCTGGGCGGTTTCAACTAGTGATTGAGGCTTTGGGTTCTATTTCACTCTTTTTTCCCCTCCTAGGCCAGATAGGTGCTATGAGAAGTATGGCTAAGAGTACATTTTCCCAGCTAAGTTGCTAGAGAGAAGAGAGTGTGTTAACTAATAAGCTGAATCATTGAGGGTGGAGATGAGAGCTGGGGCGGTGTGGCATGAAAAACTGAAAAAGCTACTGCCTTTAGCATCACATAGAATTGGAAATGAGCCATGAATTCATTTCAATTAAGACTTTAGCGGCTTAAATGTCAAACTCCAACGCGGGTAACACAGAGTTTTTACTCTGAGCTCTCGCTAGCAATTCCAGAGTGCCTGAATCATCGCAGTTGATCCCTATCTGTGGTGTGTGCTGCTATGTAGTGGCTCCAGTGCTGTCACTGTGTGATGCTAATGGTGATTAGGGGTGACACACTGGGAGATGCACGAGGCCGGTGGCAGTCTCTAACCCGGAACCTGTACTACTGTCTTGGGCGCTCTCCCCTATATAGTGCCCTACTTTTGACCAAGGCCCAAAAACTAGTGCACTATATCAGGAATAAGTTGTCATTTGGGATGCAGACTCACGCTCCCTCGCCTCCCTCCCCTATCCCTCTAGGCATGCGGAGCTCGTACGCCAGTCAGCACAGCCAGCTGGGCCAGGACCTGAGGTCAGCCATGTCCCCTGACCGACACATCACGCCCATTTACGAGGACAGAACCTTCCATGGGCCCCTGTACCGCAGCCCCAGCCACCAGGGCCCCGTGGACCTCAACCATGCCTCGCAGAGCGCCATCTACAGGGGGCCCTCAGGTACAGTAACCACATGACCAGGCCTGTAAAATGCCTGTAACTTTCACAAAATTCACAGGTTTTCCAGTAATCCTGGTTGGAGGATTCCCGGATTTCCTGTTTATTCCTTCCTAATTCCAAGAATCTTTCAACTGGAATTTCTGGAAAAACCTGGGAGTTTTGGGAGAGTTCCTGGAATTTTGCAACCCTATTGTCGTCTCTGTGTGCACTGATGAGAACACTAATGTAAACAATATGGTATCAAGGCATTAATAAGCAGATTTGATCAGCAGTGAGGACAGACAGGCAGCATTAGTGAGAAACAGATGTTGAGGAGAGAGCAGTATCCTTCATTTAAAATGACTCTGTCATGGTTTATATATGTTAGATCCCCACTCTAGCCCAGATGCTCTCTCTCTCTGTCTCTCTCTGTCTCTCTCTCTGTTTCTCTCTGTCTCTCTCTCTGTCTCTCTCTGTCTCACTCACTCACTCACTCTCTTTCACACTCTCTTGGGAACACTTTGTGCCCAAGCCAGACAGCCATCCAGCCCTCCAGCCCAGCCAGTCTGCATGCTAGCCTGTCTCTCCATCCTTCCCTTTCTCCCTCCTCTGTCAAAGATGGGGCTGAGACAGGAGAGGAGACAGGCATGGGCTGATACTCAAGCCACAAAAGAGTCAATTACCTGTGTGTCACACTCATAATGAGAAGAGGGATGAAGGGCCAGGGGACAATAGGATGTCCACACACAGGCTGCATCCTAAACGGCACCCAATTACATATTAAGTGCACTACTTTTGTTTGACCAGGGCCTAAAATTAGGACATGCCCAGTCCGTGCCCCAAATGGCACCCTATTTAGTGCACTACTTTTGATCAGGGCCCATGGAGAATAGCCATTTGGGACTCAGACATTGCAGCCACTGCCAGCGGGTTGGGTTTGGAAGTTAGCATTCTCTCCTCACCCCCCTCATCGTCCCTCGTCCTCCAGCACTCACCTAATTCAGCATCCTCTATTCAGCAGACCTGAGATCCTCCCTGACCCATAAGTCCAGTAATAAATGGTATTGATGCTCAGAAGAAGCCTCTCAGATAACGATAAGGGCCCATAATGTGCTTGCGCCCAGCTATATTGAGAGGAATAGAAAAAATGACGTTTGGGCCTCATTAGAAGATAAAAAAAACTTATTTCATCCCCAAGCACTCTTTGTTACGGTGTGAAATTACATTTGAATGGCCTTTTTCCACGGCTACATTCTTTATCTGCAGTATTTTGGGTGTATTTCTCGTGAGAACGAGGGTTATTTATGCTAAATGGCTATATTGATTCCTGGCGCAGAAAAAGAACATTGCCAAACTCAGGTACGGCTAGAATGCAAATGCTGATCAATGCTGATTTTGTAGCATTTTAGAGATGGAGTGTTTTTTTTTTCTTCCCTTATAAGATTTTTTTTGTAGACTTTAAAAGTGGTGGCTTGTAGCCATTATTTGTTTACTTAAGTAACTATGAGAATTGATCTGTAGTTACATAAAGTGTAACTTTGTTGATTAAGGGACACTTTTCTACATTTACATTTGAGTCATTTAGCATATGCCCTTTTCCAGAGCAACTCAAAGGTACCACATTCATCCTTAAGGGATACTGCAAGGTTATTCTACATACCCAGAGTCAAATGAACCTATAGATACCATGTCTACAGGTACTGCATACAGAGACATAAAAATGCTATGCACGGGTTCATCTGACTCCGAGTCAGTAGTAAATTGTCAAAATCCCGCGGTATCCCTTTCAGATAGCAAGGTGAGGCAACCACATGTCACCGTCATAGTAAGTAAACAAATCCTCAATAAAAACAGCCGTCAGTAAAGTCTGTGCTGGTGAGAAAAGACAAATGTGAGTTTTAGTGATATTTCCAGATATTTGCCGTGGGTGTTTTTTTCTGCGGTGTGCTAGTTGAGTCACCCCCATAACCTACAGTGCATTCTGAAAGTATTCAGACCCCTCGACTGTTTCCGCATTTTGTTACGTTACAGCCTTATTCTAAAATGGATTCAAAAAAAATATATAATTCTCAGCAATACCCCATCATGACAAAGTGAAAACAGTTTTTTAGAAATCGTTGCAAAAACTAGAAATATCTTATTTACTTAAGTATTCAGACCCTTTGCTATGAAATTCAAAATTGAGCTCAGGTGCATTCTGTTTCCATTGATCATCCTTGAGATGTTTCTACAACTTGATTGGAGTCCACCTGTGGTGAATTCAATTGATTGGACATGATTTGAAAAGGCACACACCTGTCTATATAAGGTCCCACAGTTGACAGTGGATGTCAGAGCAAAAACCAAGCCATGGGGTCGAAGCAATTGTCTGCAGGATTGTGTTAAGGCACAGATCTGGGGAAGGGTACTAAAACATTTATGCAGCATTGAAGGTCTCCAAGAACACATCATTCTTAAATGGAAGAAGTTTGGAACCACCAAGATCTTCCTAGAGCTGGCTGCCCGGACAAACTGAGCAAATTGGGGGAGAAGGGCCTTGGTCAGGGAAGTGACCAACAACAACAGGGAAGTGACCACTCTGACAGAGCTCTAGAGTTCCTCTGTGGAGGTGGGAGAACCTCCCAGAAGGACAACCATCACTGCAGCACTCCACCAATCAGGCCTTTATGGTAGAGTGGCCAGACAGAAGCCACTCCTCAGTAAAAGGCACATGACAGCCGCTTGAAGTTTTCCAAAGGGCACCTAAAGACTCTCAGACCATGAGAAACAAGTTCTCTGTTCTGTTTGTCCTGAATGCCAAGCTTCACATCTGGAGGAAACCTGGCACCATCCCTACGGTGAAGCATGGTGGTGGCAGCCATCCTGCTGTGAGGATTTTTTCAGTGGCAGGGACTGGGAGACTAGTCAGGATTGAGGGAAAGACAGAGAGATCGTTGATGAAAACCTGACCCAGAACGCTCAGGACCTTAGACTGGGGGCAAAGGTTCCCCTTCCAACGGAACAACAACCCTAAGCACACAGCCAAGACAACGCAGGAGTGGCTTCGGGACCAGTCTCTCAGACTTGAACCCGACCAAACATCTCTGGAGAGACTTGAAAATAGCTGTGCAGCAACACTCCCCATCCAACCTGACAGAGCTTGAGAGATTCCGCAGAGAAGAATGAGAGAAACTCCCCAAATACAGGTGTGCCAAGCTTGTAGTGCCATACCCGAGAAGACTGGTGGCTGTTATCGCTGCCAATACTTATGTAAATGTCATATTCCATTTTTTGTTTTTAATAAATTTGCAAATATTTTTGCTTTGTCATTATGTGCTATTGTGTGTAGATTGATGAGGGGAAAAAACGATTTAATCAATTTTAGAATAAGGCTGTAACGTAACAAAATGTGGAAAAAGTGAAGGGGTCTGAATACTTTCCGAATGCACCGTATGCACAGCCCGAAGGCAGCAAGTCTGGACTGGCCTATGAACTGCCAAGCAGAGCGGGGCATTGATGCAAATTCTTTTTATTTTTGGAGGGCCGCTTCAATTTGACGTCCTGTTTCTGGTGGGAGGGACTGTGTGTGTGTGTACTGTGAGTGTCGTATGTGTGCCTTGTGTGTGTGTGTTTGCAGCGTATGCAGACCCAGTCCCTGCAGGATGTTAGGATAGAAATGTGACCGGAGGAGAGGAGAGCAGCAGTCAAGCTGTCACGCAGTCACGTGGGCTATGTGTGCTGCTCGGAGCAGGAAGGCGGTCAAGGGCCAGGCTGTGTGTGTGTGTGTGTGAGTGTGTGATATTGTGAGAGAAACTAGGTCACAATATCACAACGCGAGGAGGGAGAGAGGGGGGCAGAAAAATAGACATTGTTGTATGGACAGTGACACAGTCAAGACGCTCGTCGACTAAATTTTTGCCATTGCCTGGAAGATTCGAAGGAAGGATGTCCTGTTGGTGTGTTTATGTGTTAGCTTAGCTGGCGTTAGCGCCGGTGCGGTTTCACCAAGATAGGAAGGGCTGTGTGTGTCTATTCCTGTGCCGGACACTTGGCCAGGCTCACTGCACTGTGTGGAGCTGGCCTCCGAACACGCTGAAGCAGACAGGAGAGAGGGATAAGAAGAGGAGTGTTGCTGGATCACCTACTGCAAGACTGCAGCCCTGTGAGAAAACCTGCAGGATCTGCCTGGCTTAATCCTACCTCTTTCAAAAAAACAGTCCCTTTTGAAGAAGGAGACTTATATAGTGTGGAATCATGGGGGTGCTGTTTTACCCTCGTCGTTAAGTGGAACCAGATTGGAGGAATTGCTGTGTGAGTGAAAAAAGCCTTGTGTGTTTTCAGCTTGACGAGTTGAAAAAGGACTGCAGCAGCATGACCACTAACTGTCAGTCCACGAGGAAAGGCATCAACACTGTCGGTGAATCAGTGTTAGTAATGACAGGGATACAGGCTTAACTGGAAGGACAATCAAGGCAAAATAGCATTGTTGTGGATGGAATCCCAGAGTCTCCAAACGAGACCTGGACGGAGTCTGAGGTGAAAGTGAGGAAAATGATTGAAGGGCTGCCGATAGATCATAAGAAGATTGAGGTGGAGTGCGCCCACAGGATTGAAAAACCTATCCAGGTGACAAACCCAGGTCGATAGCGCTAAAGTTCCTGAGGTACAAAGGTGGCTGTTATGGACAGTGCCAAGAACTTGAGAGGAACTGGCATCTTCCTCAACGACGACAACGCTGAAACTGTGCGCCAGAGGCGAAGAGAACTGATACCAGCCATTAAAGCTGACAGAGAGCGTCGGGACGCTGCTTACATCTGCTACGACAGGCTCGTTGTCCACCCTCCCACCCAAAAGCCTGAAAGGGGTGAGAGAACCAAGCAGAGGGGTTCATAGTCTAAGCCCCGCACCCGGATTGAGGCTTGCTTTGTTTGTGGTTTCCCACATGATGCTTATCTCTGATAAGCTACCCAGGAAATGGCTTAAAAGAGCCCATATTAATATAGGCAGCCTAAGAAATAAGGTTCATGAAATCAATGACTTGCTAACCTCAGATAACATTCATATATTAGCCATCACTGAGACTCACTTTGATCTTTCCTTTGACAACACAGCAGTAGCAATACAGGGATATAACATCTATAGAAGAGACAGGAATGCATATGGTGTCCCTGTATGTTTTCAGAGACACATTCCTGTGAACCTCAGAGGAGATCTCACGCTAAAGGTTGTCGAAGTGTTGTGGTTGCAGGTTCACCAGACACATCTAAAGCGTATTATTTTGGGGTGCTGCTATCGGCCTGCCAAATGCGAACAGTCAGTATTTGGATAATATGTGTGAAACGCTTGATAGTGTATGTGATGTTAACAGACAGGTCTATTTTCTGAGTGACCGGAATATAGACTGCTTCCCATTGAGTTGTCCGCTTAAAAAGAAGAAGCTCACTGTAACCAACGCATATCTTCTAGTTCAGGTTATTGATCAAGCTGCCAGGGTGTTCTCAAACAGTCCAGGTACTATATCACCCATGTGTATTTATTATATTTGTAGAACTTCTGAAGATGTATCCACACCCGTTGGATGTAGTTACCGCAAAATAATAGCTTTATCCAGAAAAGCCAAAGTTCCAAAGGCAGGGCCTAAAATAATATGTAAGAGATCATACGAAAAGTTTGGTCGTGGTTCCTATGCTGAAGATATAAAGAAGATGGATTGGTCTGATGTGTGTAATGAGGAGAATCCAGACGCTGCACTTCAAGCATTTATGGAATTGCTCCTTCCAGCTATTGATAAACATGCACCTGTTAAGAAACTGACTGTTAGAACTGTTAAGGCTCCATGGATTGATGAGGAGCTGCAAAACTGTATGGTTGAATGAGAAGGAAGCAAAAGGAGTGGGTAATGAGTCTGTCTGCACATCTGACTTACTGCAAATTGAGAAATGATGTGGCTAAACTCAACATAAAGAAGAAGAAACTAAGATAAATGATATAAAATATGATGGGGGAAAAAAAAGCTTTGGAGAACTTGAAATGAAATTATGGGCAGAAAGACACATTCAACACAGTCTTTTATTGAATCAGATGACTCGTTCATCACAAAACTCTTTGATGTGACCAATTATTTCGAAAGCCTCTTACTTCATTGGCAAAACTCAGGCATGAAATGCCAACAACAAACTGTTGGCCATCATATTCATGCATAAAATGCCAAGAAAAGCAATGGCAATTAACATTTCATAAAGTTAGCAGGGAAGAGGTTAAAACATTGTGGCTGGCCCTCAATAATGAGAAACCACCCGATATTGACAACTTAGATGGGGAAGCTTGCTGAGGATGGTAGCGGAATATGTTGCCTATTTCTCACATCTTCAAGATGAGCTTGGAGAAAAAGGTTTTCCCTCCGCTTCCCTCCAGGTCTAATGTCATTCCGCTACCCAAGAATTATAAAGCACCCTTTTCTGGTTCTATCAGCAGACCAATAAGACAGCTCTTGGCAAAATTTTGGAAATAATTGTGTTGGATCAGATACAATGTTATTTATCTATGAACAAACAGACTTTTAGCATTCCTATAGAGAAGGGCGTTCTACATGTACTACACTGACACGAATGACTGCTGAAATACATTGTTTAATAAGAAGATGGTGGGAGCTGTACTGATAGATTTCGGTGCAGCCTTTTGAAATGATTGACCATAATCTGTTACCGGAAAAACATACGTGTTTTACGGCTTTACGCCCTCTGCCACACCCTATGCCAACGAGTTGCAGTTCGTTTCAGAATGGGTGGAGAGCAATAAACTAGTCCTGAATATATCTAAGACTAAGAGCATAGTATTTCGTACAAATCATTCCTTAAGCTGTAGACCTCAGCTGGATCTGGTTATGGAAAATGTGGCTATAGAACATATATATAGGGCCATGATAGCATAGAACTCCCTGCCATTTCAAATCACTCAAGCAGGCAGCAAAAGTAGCTTTAAAAAAACAACAACCAAAAAAAGGAATAATGCAGCACATCACAACATCTCCGACCTAAATAGCGGTAGCATGTCCCTCTGTAGCACATCTGGTGTTTGGGTGAAGGTGAAAGATAAGATGTGCCTTTGGCATCAGGATATCAGGGCCTGCTGAGAGGAAGTGATGGTAAGCAACGGCCTCTTTAGAGTAAGGAGGTACTCCTCCGTAATGTGATGTGATAGTCTCAAATGAAATCACATTTTATTTGTCACGTGCTTTGTAAACAACACGTGTGAACTAACAGTGAGATGCTTACTTCCCAACAATGCAGAGAGGAAGAACATGGAGAAATAATAGCAAAGTAAAACACGTAATAATAAAAGTAATAATAAATACACAATGAGTAATGATAACTTGGCTATATACACGGGGTACCAGTACTGAGTACTAACTGTTATTCAGTAGAGCAAAGTTATATTTAAGTGTATGAAAATGTATTCTTATTTTGTGTTTGACTGGTGGATGCTGCTGGGTGTGTGTGTGTGTGTGTGTGTGTGTGTGTGTGTGTGTGTGTGTGTGTGTGTGTGTGTGTGTGTGTGTGTGTGGTGCGGGGAATGACAATAGAAATGCAAAACAAGATTCTGAGAACCGGAGGAAACTCCATAAGAGAACCGGAGAAAACTCCATATCAATGGGAATTTATTCATTTTATGAACAAGTCCAAAGGACACGCACTATTTCTTAGCTAACCCTTTACGGGTGGTAGACTGTAACACATTACACTATACCTTAGCTAACCCTTTACGGGTGGTAGACTGTAACACATTACACTATATTTTAGCTAACCTTTTATGGGTGGTAGACTGTAACACATTACACTATTTCTTAGCTAACCCTTTACGGGTGGTAGACTGTAACACATTACACTATTTCTTAGCTAACCTTTTACGGGTGGTAGACTGTAACACATTACACTATTTCTTAGCTAACCCTTTACGGGTGGTAGACTGTAACACATTACACTATACCTTAGCTAACCCTTTACGGTGGTAGACTGTAACACATTACACTATACCTTAGCTAACCCTTTACGGTGGTAGACTGTAACACATTACACTATACCTTAGCTAACCCTTTACGGGTGGTAGACTGTAACACATTACACTATATTTTAGCTAACCTTTTATGGGTGGTAGACTGTAACACATTACACTATACCTTAGCTAGCCCTTTATGGGTGGTAGACTGTAACACATTACACTATATCTTAGCTAACCTTTTACGGGTGGTAGCCTGTAACACATTACACTATACCTTAGCTAACCCTTTAGGGGTGGTAGACTGTAACACATTACACTATACCTTAGCTAACCCTTTACGGGTGGTAGACTGTAACACTTTACACTATATCTTAGCTAACCCTTTACGGGTGGTAGACTGTAACACTTTACACTATATTGGTCAATCTGGTAAAACATTTGAATTTCTTCTATTTGTGGATAATAGTATCACGTACGCAATTGCCCGACTGCTGACCTGGCTGTGACAAGGTTTTTACTGATTCTAAAACACATGCTTCAAGTTCTCGTAAGATTGTCTCAGATGGATCACTTATGGGATGGTTCTGTAATCAAACGAGACCCCGTATACAAATACCTTGCTATTTGGATTGACGATGATTACGACTGAGCTTGTTAAGAAACCTAAGATTTAAAGTGGGCTTTTTTTTACAGAGATCAAACCTTGTCTTTCTAGGAATCAGATTTTGCGGTCAACTTTTCTACTTGTTCTTGATTATGGTGATACTATTGCAGCGGCCTCTTCTCTTAAACTCTTGGATCTTCATAGTGCCCTTAATTTTATTCCAGGACCCAGTTTGATTACTCTTCACTGTATTCTTTACCAAAATGTTGGCTGGACCTCTTTGAAGTCACGTAGATCACACCAAACACTCCCATCTTACCTAACATCACTGTTAAGATTGAAAATGACAAGTTATCAAGCCCGTTCACAGGGTTGGTTAGCTCTGGAGACTCCTTTGGTGTCTAGAGAGTTAGGTAAATCAGACTTTAATTTCCTTGCACCTTACGTGTGGAATTATCTTACAATACCCTTTAAAATTGGAGGAATTGGTGCCTCTAGGGCATTTCAGGCCGTTTTCAGAAAACCTTTTTTACTGAAGAATGTGTCTGTTTCTTATGATTGTGTTGAACTTTTCATGTATTGTTGCGTATAATAACGTGAATTTTGATGCGTAGTTTATTGTATTTTGAAGTGTATTGTGGTGCTGTACAGGGCTTCTCCTGGAAAAGAGACCTTGATCTCAGCATCGACTCCCTGTCAAAATAAAGGTTAAATAAAAATACCTAGACGAGAAGACGGACATAAGTGAAGCCCATCTGATGATAATGATGACTGTTCAATTTATTGAACCGAGCGGAGTGATGGATCTCTGAAATGTCCTCGTATGTAGCTAAAGTGAAGGATTAAATTGAAACTTTATCTGGAGGAAACGCCAATACGGTTGCTGAGGTAAGGGATTCAATTCAAGCCGTTAGTTGGAGAGAAAACTCCCTCTGTAGCTCATTTATGAACGGAATAGCACGGTTGCCAGGGTGAAACGTTTGGTTGAAGCCTTAGCTGGAGGAATTGTTGCATTTCCATTGTTGTTTTCGTTGCACTTCCATTCCGTAACATCTACGAATCACATTATTATTATTAATAGTCTTGACGTCAAATGGGAGAACCAAGGACACAGGTGGCTCTTAAAATGTTGTGAAATTCTTCCTAGTGTTTACAGAACAACTGGTTCTGAGAGATTAGAATTAGGACCTTCAATTTTCACAGTAAGTAAATGTAACAAAATGGATGACTGCAGTGTAGCTGTCATTATGAGTACATGTTGTATGGATTGCTAAGGCATAAGAATATGAAAGTGTGTTTTCTTATTTTAAATGTACAGTATGTAGTTCTGTACCTGTCTATTAATGTTATGTATTATGTAATTCTATATAGTTCTGTCCTTCAGCTGTAATTGACTATTAATATTGTGTATTATGTGATGTTTTATGTTTTGTGTGGACCCCAGGAAGTGTAGCTTTGGCTGTAGCTAATGGGGATCCAGTCAACACCAATGGAGGCTGCTGAGGGGAGGATGGCTCATAATAATGGCTGGAACGGAGCGAATGGAATGGCATCAAATTGTTGTTGATACCATTCCACCCATTCTGCTCCAGCCATTACCACGAGACCCGTCCTCCCCAATTCAGGTGCCACCAACCTCCTGTGGTCAACACGTCTCTGTGTGTGTCTCAAATGGCACCCTAATTCCCTATATATTGCACTACTTTTAACCAGAGCCCTTTGGGCCGTGGTCAACGGTAGTGCACTATAAAGGAATTAGGGTACGATTTGGGACACATCCTCTAGGTGAAGTAGTTTGAACAACACTGCTAATCTTCGCTCAGGCAGGTCTAGTGTAGTATAGGTCTGGAAGCTGGTGAGTGTCTCTCTGTCCCCCTGTTCAAATCAATCTAAATTGTTTTCCTTTGTCTTTACAGGCGTGGGGACGCTCCAGAGGACCTCTAGCCAGCGCAATGCCATGATGTACCAAAGAAGCAACTACGCTCTGAACTCCACAGCCTCGTACACCGAGCCCTACCGCTCTGCCCAGTACCGGCCCTCTGAGGGCAACTACGCCCGGCAGCCGCTCGTCATGGACGACGGGACCACCCGCTCGCCCTCCATAGACAGCATCCAGAAGGACCCAAGGTAAGCGGCTCAATAGGCACTAGGGTCGTATTCATGACTGCACACCGTGGCAAAACGTTCTACAGCAAAAACAAAACGTACACTTTTGGTTTCTCATTGGATGAATCCTGGTAGATCCCTCCCCGTTTCGGCCCGTTTGCTCCCGTTTGGTACCGACTGAATATGACCCACTGGCACTAACAGTGCTTACTGGGCTTCTATATAGTGCTGGGTCAACATTAGTGTCCTCTTACTAGTCAAACAGAAAGCCCCGCTGGGCAGACATCCAGAGCCGTAGCCGTTAAGCTACACGGCTACACGGACCACTCTACAATGGACCCTCAGATTCAGTGGACCGCTGCGTCTGCTCTTGCTACGGAGGCATGTGCACCATGTTTTTTTGACCCTCGAGCGCCAAACCCCTCACCTTGCACGTTGGGAGCGCTGTTCACACCCCTGTGTGTTGCTCTAGCCGAGAGCGGTAGCAAAGTCTGCTTTGCACTGCGGACTGAGGTCAGATCGGCGTGCGTCCCAAACGACATCCTATTCCCTGTATACTGCACTACTTTTGCCACGACTGGTGCACTATAAAGGGAATAGGGCGCCATCTGGGACATATTCCGCGGCGGGGCTAAAAGCGCCTGAGAGAAACATGTTCCTGCATCAACTGGGCCTCAACTCGGTACCGGGGGAAATGTAGCCGTGGTGTTGGTACTGTCCCCCCCAGGGTCGTTTAGATTATAATAGAATTTGATTTGATTGGAGTGGTGTCTTGCCTCATGTGACACACACGGATGCAAGGAGCATTACAGCCACGTCTGTCACGATGAGGACGCGGTGTACCTCTCGCTGCTACTGTCTCACTTCCACTTCTTTCGCTTCCTCCGCGTTTGTCAGAAGGCCAGCGTGAAACACACTCGCTGAAATAGAAGCAGACTTTGTCGTCTATGCTTTTCTCTTGTCGTAAGGTTCGTGGATTCCAGTAGAAGAGTTCCAATAGACAATTCTAGGAGACGTCATTGATATGGGCCTTGCAGATGAAATGAATGAAGCTCTATTAACCGGGAGGAGCTCCTGGCAGTGATTGTCCACAAGGCAAGACATACCTTTTAGAGTCTTCCAAATGAAACTCCCCCAGTGAAGTATCTTCCTTTCATATTGGGAGAAAAGCAATAATCCTGGAGTGTAAATATCCGTCTATGTCATTTCCTTATTTCAGAGTCCCAGCCCTGTGGTAAGGGGGAATAGTTGTTGTGTGATGTCATCATAGTGATACGTTTGTGTTTGTGTCTGTCCACCTGTCTCTCTGTCCCCCTGTCTCTCTTTCTCCCTGCCTTTCTGTCCCCCCGTCTCTCTTTCCCTCAGTCTCCCTGTCTCTACGTCTCCCTGACTGTCTGTGTGTCTGACATCTCTCTTTCTGTGTCTGTGTTCCAGGGAGTTTGCGTGGCGTGACCCTGAGCTGCCTGAGGTGATTCATATGCTGCAGCACCAGTTCCCCTCGGTGCAGGCCAACGCCGCCGCATACCTGCAGCACCTGTGCTTCGGAGATAATAGAGTCAAGGCTGAGGTACGTACGCACTGCTCCCGTTCTCCCCTGCTCCACACATCCTTCATCAGTACCCAGATTGCAGTTCGATGTGACGTGGTGCTCATCCCAGCGGGTGTGAATCTCACCTGAATTTACTTGATTCCTTACGTCCTCTCTCCTCGCCTCCATCTCAAAGCACAAAGAAGGCTTCTATCGGATCTTCTCTAATGCGCTATAAGGAGGTAAGCAGAGCAGATGCGAGGGATCAAGGAACTACAATTGAGATTCCCCCAGGGAGTGAGAGGACTGTTTTTGCAGAGGCTCTCTCCTTCTGTCTCTGTCTCTGTCTCTGTCTCTCTCTCTCTATATATATCTCTCACTCCCTGAATAGGGTGGGTTGGGCTGGCCACTCCATTCCCCTCCAGCTCTCTCTGGATTTTCACGGCTCAACAGGGTGCTGGTACTGCTGCCGGAGTCATCGGCTGAAAAAGCTGATCTCAGAATCAGCAGGGGCTTCACAGCACTTAACCTATAGTGAGACACACACACTTAACCACACACGCGCACACACACACGCACGCACACACACACACGCACACACACACACCCCCACAAACACAAACACGTTTGTTTTACTACCCTTGTGGGGACCAAACTATTGATTCCCATTCAAAATCCTATTTTCCCTAACCCATAGCGCATAGCCCTAAACCTTTAACCTAACCCTAACTTTGACCACTAACCCTAATTGTAACCCTAAATCTAACCCTTAAGCCTAAATTTGCCTTTTTCCTTATGGGGACTGGTGAAATGTCCACACTTGTCGAAAATGTTTCTTGTTTTACTATCCTTGTGAGGGCGTAAAAAATAAACCTATTAATCTAGGTTTATTGGTCACACAGTTCAGCAGATGTTATAGCGGGTGCAGTGAAACGCTTACAGCATGTTACTAACACTTACAGTAGGTTACTAACGCTTACAGTAGGTTACTAACACTTACAGCATGTTACTAACACTTACAGTATGTTACTAACGCTTACAGCATGTTACTAACGCTTACAGCATGTTACTAACGCTTACAGCATGTTACTAACGCTTACAGCATGTTACTAACGCTTACAGCATGTTACTAACACTTACAGTAGGTTACTAACACTTACAGCATGTTACTAACGCTTACAGTAGGTTACTAACACTTACAGTATGTTACTAACGCTTACAGCATGTTACTAACGCTTACAGCATGTTACTAACGCTTACAGTATGTTACTAACACTTACAGCATGTTACTAACGCTGACAGCATGTTACTAACACTTACAGTATGTTACTAACACTTACAGTATGTTACTAACGCTTACAGTAGGTTACCAACACTTACAGTAGGTTACTAACGCTTACAGTAGGTTACTAACGCTTACAGTAGGTTACTAACACTTACAGTATGTTACTAACGCTTACAGTAGGTTACTAACGTTTACAGTATGTTACTAACGCTTACAGTATGTTACTAACGCTTACAGTAGGTTACTAATGCTTACAGTAGGTTACTAACGCTTACAGCAGGTTACTAACGCTTACAGCAGGTTACTAACGCTTACAGTATGTTACTAACGCTTACAGCATGTTACTAACGCTTACAGTAGGTTACTAACGCTTACAGTAGGTTGCTAACGCTTACAGTAGGTTACTAACGCTTACAGTAGGTTACTAACGCTTACCGTATGTTACTAACGCTTACAGTAGGTTACTAAAGCTTACCGTATGTTACTAACTCTTACAGTAGGTTACTAACGCTTACAGTAGGTTACTAACGCTTACAGTAGGTTACTAACGCTTACAGTAGGTTACTAACGCTTACCGTATGTTACTAACGCTTACAGTAGGTTACTAACGCTTACAGTAGGTTAATAACACTTACAGTATGTTACTAACGCTTACAGTAGGTTACTAACGTTTACAGCATGTTACTAACGCTTACAGTATGTTACTAACGCTTACAGTAGGTTACTAACGCTTACAGTAGGTTACTAACGCTTACAGCAGGTTACTAACGCTTACAGCAGGTTACTAACGCTTACAGTATGTTGCTAACGCTTACAGTAGGTTACTAACGCTTACAGTAGGTTACTAACGCTTACAGTAGGTTACTAAAGCTTACCGTATGTTACTAACGTTTACAGTAGGTTACTAACGCTTACAGTAGGTTACTAACGCTTACCGTATGTTACTAACGCTTACAGTAGGTTACTAACGCTTACAGTAGGTTACTAACACTTACAGTATGTTACTAACGCTTACAGTAGGTTACTAACGTTTACAGCATGTTACTAACGCTTACAGTATGTTACTAACGCTTACAGTAGGTTACTAACGCTTACAGTAGGATACTAACGCTTACAGCAGGTTACTAACGCTTACAGCAGGTTACTAACGCTTACAGTATGTTGCTAACGCTTACAGCATGTTACTAACCCTTACAGTAGGTTACTAACGCTTACAGTAGGTTACTAACGCTTACCGTATGTTACTAACGCTTACAGTATGTTACTAACGCTTACAGTAGGTTACTAACTCTTACAGTATGTTACTAGCGCTTACAGTAGGTTACTAACGCTTACAGTAGTTTACTAACGCTTACCGTATGTTACTAACGCTTACAGTATGTTACTAACGCTTACAGTATGTTACTAACGCTTACAGTAGGTTACTAACGCTTACAGCATGTTACTAACGCTTACAGTATGTTACTAACGCTTACAGTATGTTACTAACGCTTACAGCAGGTTACTAACGCTTACAGCATGTTACTAACGCTTACAGCATGTTACTAACGCTTACAGCATGTTACTAACGCTTACAGCATGTTACTAACACTTACAGCATGTTACTAACGCTTACAGTATGTTACTAACGCTTACAGTAGGTTACTAACGCTTACAGCAGGTTACTAACGCTTACAGTATGTTACTAACGCTTACAGCATGTTACTAACGCTTACAGCATGTTACTAACGCTTACAGCATGTTACTAACGCTTACAGTAGGTTACTAACGCTTACAGTATGTTACTAACACTTACAGCATGTTACTAACGCTTACAGTATGTTACTAACGCTTACAGTAGGTTACTAACGCTTACAGTATGTTACTAACGCTTACAGTATGTTACTAACGCTTACAGCATGTTAGTAACGCTTACAGTATGTTACTAACGCTTACAGCATGTTACTAACGCTTACAGCATGTTACTAACGCTTACAGTAGGTTACTAACGCTTACAGCATGTTACTAACACTTACAGCATGTTACTAACGCTTACAGTATGTTACTAACGCTTACAGTAGGTTACTAACGCTTACAGCAGGTTACTAACGCTTACAGTATGTTACTAACGCTTACAGCATGTTACTAACGCTTACAGCATGTTACTAACGCTTACAGCATGTTACTAACGCTTACAGTAGGTTACTAACGCTTACAGTATGTTACTAACACTTACAGCATGTTACTAACGCTTACAGTATGTTACTAACGCTTACAGTAGGTTACTAACACTTACAGTATGTTACTAACGCTTACAGTATGTTACTAACGCTTACAGCATGTTACTAACGCTTACAGTATGTTACTAACGCTTACAGCATGTTACTAACGCTTACAGTAGGTTACTAACGCTTACAGTATGTTACTAACGCTTACAGTAGGTTACTAACGCTTACATTATGTTACTAACGCTTACAGTATGTTACTAACACTTACAGCATGTTACTAACGCTTACTAACGCTTACAGTAGGTTACTAACGCTTACAGTAGGTTACTAACGCTTACAGTAGGTTACTAACGCTTACAGTATGTTACTAACGCTTACAGCAGGTTACTAACGCTTACAGCATGTTACTAACACTTACAGCATGTTACTAACGCTTACAGTATGTTACTAACGCTTACAGTAGGTTACTAACACTTACAGTATGTTACTAACGCTTACAGTATGTTACTAACGCTTACAGCATGTTACTAACGCTTACAGTATGTTACTAACGCTTACAGCATGTTACTAACGCTTACAGTATGTTACTAACGCTTACAGTATGTTACTAACACTTACATCATGTTATTAACGCTTACAGTATGTTACTAACGCTTACAGTAGGTTACTAACACTTACAGCATGTTACTAACGCTTACAGTATGTTACTAACGCTTACAGTAGGTTACTAACACTTACAGTATGTTACTAACGCTTACAGTATGTTACTAACGCTTACAGCATGTTACTAACGCTTACAGTATGTTACTAACGCTTACAGCATGTTACTAACGCTTACAGCAGGTTACTAACGCTTACAGTAGGTTACTAACGCTTACAGTAGGTTACTAACGCTCACAGTAGGTTACTAACGCTTACAGTAGGTTACTAACGCTTACAGTAGGTTACTAACGCTTACAGTAGGTTACTAGCTCCTAACAATGCAGTAAAATGTCAAACAGGTACACAAATAATCAATACAAATGAAAAAAGCAGAAAGAACAACAGGAAATGAAGAAATGGTTTAGGGCAGGGTACCGGGTGGAGGCCGGCTAGTGGTGCCTCTTCATCAGTCAGATGGCCGGGAGATAGAAGCCGTTTATCAGTCTCTCGTTTATCAGTCTCTCGGTCCCAGCTTTGATGCACCTGTCTCCGCCTTCGAGGCGGTAGCGCGCGCGGGGGGGGGGGGGACAGGCCGGGGCTCGACTATTGGTCTCAACAAGGATAGTAAAACCAAAAGCACACACATGCACGCACGCGCACACACAATGAAGAATGACTTTTTTGTTTTTATTAAGACAAACATGCATGCACTCACACACACTCTTTCTGTGTGTGTCTCTCTCTCTCTCTCTCTCGGTCACAGTCATACATTACGAAGACACCCATTTCAAGTATTTCAAGGAAAGCACATTGAGTCTTTTCTAGGTTTTGATAAGAGGCAACTAACCGTCAGCTCAGCAGATGTGTTTTTATTTTCTTCTAAACCCCAAAGGTGCAGAAAGTCAACTCGTTGAAATCTATTCGTACGTCGAAAGATGCATAAGAATGCTATTGTTTACTCCGTCTCTTTAAGTTACTGCAGTACTTGCACTATGAGTTTCACACCTTGTATCCACCCTATAGTTTTGGCATTCTATGTGAACACTAAAGATTTGCATGACATTTTCCATATTTCCTTCATCTGGTATGAAGAAAGCTATTCTCTCCCCATCCCGGCTTAAGCTACATCAATAAATGCAACGCCTAGATTGTGTAATGGAGACCATCATGTTATCTTATAATATCCATCCACCTTAGAATATTCCCCCTGCTTGTTGTTGATCCCCGTTCTCTTGTGTTTTTGTTTGCTGTGGAAGCCAATGAGTTTTATTGTTCAGGGCATTCTTAGTAACACTGTATAACCCCACCTCTGCAGGTGTGCCGTCTAGGGGGCATCAAGCACTTGGTGGACCTACTAGACCACAAAACCCTAGAGGTCCAGAGGAACGCCTGTGGCGCTCTGAGGAACCTGGTCTACGGGAAAGCCACGGACGACAACAAGGTCGCCGTGAGAAACGCAGGTGGCGTCCCCGCTTTGCTCAGACTGCTGAGGAAGACGGTGGACGCTGAAGTGAGGGAGCTGGTCACGGGTAAGGGAGAGTGTGTGTGTGTGTGTTATGTGTGTGTGCGCTTGCATGTGCGCGGTGAATTCACACCGAGTATGTCTGTGTGCGTGCACGTGTGTATGAGCTTGAATGCATGCATAGTGAATTCGCTCTGTGCTCACGTGCGCTTGCGTATGTGTGTGTGTGTCTCTCTGCCTCTCTGGGTGAGAAAGGTGTGTTTCTTTCAAATGGCCTCTTTAACCCTGAACCCCTGTGGACCGGGCCTTTCCACACCACAGCTCTGTGTGCTATTCTCTCGCTTTGCCATCTGGCATATTCACAAAGGTCACATTTCCCACAGTTCCATGTTGTTCCACTCATTCATTATTCAGTGACGTTTGCACGAATCAGATCCACTGGAGATCCACTCCAGGGTTTTTGTGGGTCAGGAACATTACTACACAACCTAAAGTAGAGCTGTTCAATTATTCACCTTCTCGCCTGCCTGCCCTTCCTCCCCTTCACCAGTCAATTGGCATGAGTCACTGCCTGTGTCCCGTCATGGACCCTATTCCCTATATAGTGCACTACTGCTGACCGGCCCTGGTGACAAGTAGTGCACTATGAAGGGAAAAGCCACTGTGCATGCTAGTCTGGTCGCTAGTCGCTGTCGTTCGTAGCAGGGGGTCGGAGTCCCTCGCTAGCCTCCCCTGGGTCGTGTTCGGGTAGACAGGAAATGGGCGTTGGCGCTCTAAAAACGGAGGAGGGTACTGCCTGAACTTTCCAATGAGAACACTCGTTTTTCCGTTCGCCGTTTCAAAACGTCAGATGGGTTGTTTTTTTTATACCCTGAACAGGGGCCTTGGGATGGGGTGATCGGAGATTCAGTTGCTGCTGGTTGTGTGATCACAAACCGACCTTGCCATTTGAGCGGACACTCGTTTCCCGGTGCACATAGTGCAGTTTTCCCCACGTGGCTGGAGCTCTGCAAACAGGGAATAAATCCAAGTTGTTTAGGATCAAGGAGGAGTATTACAGAAATAAGCAAGCCAAGATGTTTGGCTCCCAGGTGGCTGAATCAGCTGTTTGTATACAGCTCAGCTCCTGCTCTACTCGGTCTCTCGCCTCTCGCTGTAGCTCAGGTTACAGTGTAATGGGTCCTTCAGGCTACCAATACACGGGGAGCGCCAGCAAAATGCAGCGTCCATTTGGTCCTTTCTGCAGCAATACATTGTGGAAGTGAAGTGGAGATATGGCTTGAGTCTCATGCGGTGTTCCCTCCACAACAGAATCCGGCACTGAGCAAATTTCTCTGTTTGCTGAGCGCGAAGTTGAACATTGTGAATATTCTGTGCAACATCCGGGGGCGCGCGTTGACTGTGAACACTGAGGCTGTACCCGCTTTAAGTTAGTTTTAACAGTGGTCAAGTAGGCTACTGTGGCTATTTGACCATAATGTAGGCCTACCAGAGTGGGCTACCATCAAAAACAATGGAGGAAATGCATCCCATAACATTTTAACATGGAAATAGCTGTTCTATGTCTGAAAATGTTGTTGTGTTGTTTGATGCAAGGAACCACTAGCCTTTTGGCTACTTAGCTTACTCAAGCCTGTCTCAAAATACAACACTGCCCCTTTAAGACATATAAAAAGCTATTTTCCTGCCTGACTGACTGTGCTCTTGTAGGAAGCAATCCCTCCCCTATTGCTGACTACAAATGATCTATAACTGAGCTAATAACTCACTAACTAGCAAAGGATATTAACAAATGTGCACATGTGGCTACATGCAGCTCTCGCTTTGATCTGACAACAATCTACTCACATCACTCATGCTGTGTAGAGTAAGGCTGAGTCGTCTGTACATGTCAAAGTAATAGAATCCTACTCCGATGCATTCTGCCTACAACAAAATCTCTTGCATAGTTCGTTTTGCGTACTAAGTCTCGCATAGTTCGTTTTGTTTCGGTATGTTGCGTTGAAAGTGCCTAATATTGCGTTGACACGATCCCAATTCCCCACAGTGAAGGGAAACATTGATGGTGTTAACTAAGGAGGAAAACTCTAGAAAGTTCCGTGAAGTTCAATCTCGTGCTTCTCTGTGCGGGCGGACATATCTTCTGTGTGGCTGTCCCAAGGAGGGAGCATTGGTCTCATGTGTCAATCAAGTTGGTGTTTGTTTCGTTCTTCTCCAAGGAAAAGGAAGAGCCGTTCTTCTTAGAGTCTCCTAAGCACTGATAGGGCGAATTACAGAGCTAACCCATCAGAACCACATGCAGCCCATAACAGAATGGATCATGGGGGATGGAACCACTGGCATTTCAGTCAATTCTAGCCAGTCTTTTCCGTTGTCATTGAAAAGAGAGGCCAGTTCGAGGCAGATGTGTGTCACACAAATCTTGGACTAAATTGCTTTGACCTGTTGTGAGCACTCTTTACGACTGTGTGTATTGTAAAACCTCAGCAGCATGGCTAATTGGCAGTTGAAGACCCAGAATGCTTAGCATTAGAGAAGGTCATCGATCACAGTCACCTCTGGATAATCACAACCAATCAGTATAATCCACAGGAGGAGTTTTTAGTTCTCTTCCTACTGGCCAAAGCCAATGGGCTAATTGGAACCGACAAGACTTACTCTCCAATTACACTCTGACATATTTCTTCCCTTGGAAGCATGGTTGGCGGTGTAATTTAACCTTGTTTTTTAAGCGACATGTCCTGTATGTCTGTGTCTCAAATGGCACCCAGAGCTCTGGTAAAAAATATATATTTTCAGTCTCCTGAGGGGCAATAGGCTTTGTCGTGCCCTCTTCACGGCATTCTTGGTGTGTTTGAAGCTCCCAACCTGCTCCACTACAGCCCGTCGATGTGAATGGGGGTGTGCTCGGTCCTCTTTTTCCTGTAGTCCACAATCATCTCCTTTGTCTTGGTCACGTTAAGGGAGAGGTTGTTATCCTGGCACCACACGGCCAGGTCTCTGACCTCCTCCCTATAGGCTGTCTTATCGTTGTAGGTGATCAGGCCTACCCCCGTTGTGTCATCGGCAAACTTAATGATGGTGCTGGAGTCGTGTCTGGCCATGTAGTCATGAATGAACAGGGAGTACAGGAGGGGACTGAGCACACACCCATGAGGGTCCCCCGTGTTGAGGATCAGCGTGGCAGATGTGTTGTTACCTACCCTTACCACCTGGGGGCGGCACGTCAGGAAGTCCAGGATCCAGTTGCAGAGGGAGGTGTTTAGTCCCAGGGACCTTAGCTTAGTGATGAGCTTTGTGGGCACTATGGTGTTGAACGCTGAGCTGTAGTCAATGAATAGCATTCTCACATAGGTGTTCCTTTTGTCAAGGTGGGAAAGGCCAGTGTTGAGTGCAATAGATATTGCATCATCTGTGGATCTGTTGGGGCGGTATGCAAATTGGGGTGTGTCTAGGATAATGGTGTTGATGTGAGCCATGACCAGCCTTTCAAAGCACTTCATGGCTACAGACGTGAGTGCTACGGGTTGGTAGTCATTTTGGCAGGTTACCTTCGTGTTCTTGGACATATTCCAGTCTGTGCTATTAAAACAGTCCTGTAGCTTAGCATCTGCATCATCTGACCACTTCTTTATTGACCAAGTCACTGGTGCTTCCTGCTTTAGATTTTGCTTGTAAACAGGAATCAGAAGGATATAATTATGGTCAGATTTGCCAAGTAGAGGGCGAGGGAGAGCTTTGTACGCATCACTGTGTGAGGAGTAAAGGTGGTCTTGAGTTTGTTTTCCCTCTGGTTGCACATTTAACATGCTGGTAGAAATTTGCATTAAAGTCTGCGGCCACTAGGAGTGCCACCTCCTAGATGAGTGTTTTCCTGTTTCCTTATGGCCGTATACAGCTCATTGTGTACGGTCTTAGTGCCAGCATCGGTTTGTGGTGGTAAATAGACAGCTACGAAGAATACAGATCAAAACTCTCTTTGTAAATAGTGTTGTGTACAGCTTATCATGAGATAAGCTTATCATCCCCTCAGGCGTGCAAAACCTCAAGACTTACAATTAGATTTCGTGCAACAGTTGGTGTTTACAAATATACACAGACCGCCACCCCTTGTCTTACCGAAGGCGGCTGTTCTATCTTGCCGATGCAGCATAAAACCCGCCAGCTGTATGTTCTTCATGTCGTCGTTCAGCCACGACTTGGTGAAACATAAGATATTACAGTTTTTAATGTCCGTTGTTAGTATATACGTGATCGTAGTTCGTCTATTTTGTTATCCAACGATTGTACTTTGGCTAATAGGACTGATGGTAAAGGCAGATTACCCAATCGCCGTCGGATCCTTACAAGGCACCCCGACCTATGTCCTCAATATCTCCGTCTCTTTCTCCTGCGAATGACGGGGATGAGGGCCTTGTCGGGTGTCTGAAGTAAATCCATTGCGTCCGGCAAGGCCCTCATCCCCGTCATTCGCAAGAATCTTCTTCCAGTACGCGGTGAGTAATCGCTGTCCTGATATCTAGAAGCTCTTTTCGGTCATAAGAGACAGTGGCAGAAACATTATTTACAGAATAAGTTACAAATAGCGCAAAAAAACACACACAATAGCACAATTGGTTAGGAGACAGCAGCCGTCTCCTCCGACGCCATTGTCCAGTGCCATTTTGGATGCAGATGTTGTCTGAGACGGTTATAGGGTACTCAGTGTGCCCATCTCTGAGCAGGATATGTTTGTTCCCCTGTGTGTCAATGGCCCCTTATTCTGTTATTAGTCCAGTGGATCATCGGCCATGCTCCATGTGAGCTACTAATGGAGCCGCCGTCTCTCTTCTCTAATCAGGTCAGGGGTTCATGTTGTGGGGGACATGTCAAGCCGTCTAGGCCTAGTCCCTGGCTCCCACAGCAGCTGTTGTGGTTATGGCCTGTCCTCACAAGGCTTCTGAGATCAAAGTGCCAGGCCTCCCCTGGCTGTTGTCACCCCAGTGGCAGTACAGGTGTCACCTGGCGCCTACGGTGGGAGCAGCATCTGTACACACACACACACACACACACGCTGGCACACACACACACAGCCTGGCCCTTGCCCGACCTTGCTGCTATGAGCAGCACTCAGGGGCCCTGTCCTACAAAGCACTGTCTGTCCGCATGTGACCCGCTGTCACAACTACAACCACCGACCAACCAGGGAAAGACCAACCACCAACCGACACAACCAGGGAATGGTGTGTGTGTGTGTGTGTGTGTGGGATCATTGCTCCTGTGTCCCTATGTAGCTTCCCTTAAATAGAAGTGTCTATGTTTAGATGGTAAAGCAGGTACAGGGCTAACCTTGGGCCTTGTGTTGAGTGTTTTTCCAGACAGCTGTAGGGAAATCAGGCCGACTTCGCTCATCTCTAATCAGTGTTCCTTTGAAATTGAACAGAGCTCATCAAGCGAGACACACTGGAGCTGCTGCAAAGCCTCCATTTCCTCAGATGTAGGGCAGAGTACAGATTGTCATCTTGCTCACTCTGCAGCCACTCTGGAAATGTATTGAGACTTCAGGCACACAGTTATACTGTAGTCAGCCACACCCTACAGACTGGGGGAAAACAAAAATGATTTTCTACTAACCGCTAGTCTACACACAGCTCTCCGCTCTGCCCCCCACTGGCCCAGGGTCGAATAACAGTGTCAAAGCTAGTCTTGATTTTTTAATAATGAATGTTGGAGCAAGCCTTCGGCCTTGAGTGGACACAAGACTGTCCAGGGCTGCGTCCCCGAATGGCAGGGGCACCCTATTTCATATGGCCTCTGGTCAAAAGTAGTGCACTACATAGGGAATATGGTGTTATTTGGGTCTAGTATCGCAATGGATCTACATGCTTATCACAGCTCTATAGCAAAGAGCATGTCAACTCTCAGAGTCAACTGATGCCTGGGCCTATGCCCATTCATTCATCTACCCAATCAGAGCCTGTTCATACCCGACCACACCCTTACTCTGGCCAATCAGAAGCGGCTAAACACCTGACCCACACTGACTCGGTACTGTAAGGGCTATCCTGGCTTCAACACTTAATTCAAGCAGACTGTAACTGAATAACAAGCTCAGTGGAGATTTCATTTTGGGGCGGAATGGAGCCCTTTAGCCAGGTCACTGCTTTCCAAGCTATGAGAGAGCACCACACACACTACCCTCCCCATCGCTCTCTCTTACACACACACACACACACACACTCCCTAACATTATAAATCTAGGCCACAGTCAAATGATTTTGTCTTTCGAGGATTGATTCGAAGACGGATGAAATGAATGGCTCCCGTGTCACAGCGTATCACAGCGTATTTCCTCTTCAGCTTGGGCATTCGTTTACATTGGGGCTAGTGTTCCCGCACCTAGCCACACACACACACACACACACACACACACACACACACACACACACACACACACACACAGACAGTAGCTTGTACAGGACTCAGCCAAGATCTGAGAGATCAAGCCTCATTCACACAGCCTGTTCCCTCTGACTGTCAGAATGTGGCACATGGGCGTTTACCCCTGTCAGTCACACCTCACTGGGCTCAGCTGCCCGATTTATCCCAAGACTCCCAGGCAGCTTCCACAGGGTCAGTTTAAAAGCTGGCCGGTTAGCGGCTTCTTCAAATAGAGCTTCGGGCCGATGAGGAGGAACTAGGATGGCTACTGGGACAGACCTGGGACATTTCAGTTTGCCTGAAGTGCTAGACCAGCGCTGCACGTGCGTTTGTGTTATCTCTACATTACAAGGCCCTCTGTCTGAGGGAATTCACTAAACAGCCATCGGAGAAAGACAAACTAAGGAAGGCTATAGGCTAAGCTAGTAGAGAAAGGCGCTCAATCACCGCGGGGAGGTTTTATTGAAATGAATCCCAGGGCCTGAGCATACACGTTATAGCGTCGGTATGCAGCCCAACACGGTCCTGGCAGGAGCAGATAAGAGGCTTCATCGGCTGAATGTTAACCGTGGTGAGAGATGCTTTCATGGGTAAACAGGGTAACTCAAAGATAGGAACGGAGCAGACACTATTTGGGCCACAGACAGATCTGTCTCTATAATGCCTTGCTGGCATCCTCTTTATATTGTGCCCTTGGGCTGTAGTAACGGGCGCGATGATCTCCACTGGTTTCAATGGAGAGAAGATAAGAGAGACCAGTTTCTAGGAAAGACAGGCTACACACACTGTGGTGGAAATGCGAGAGCTCAAGGAAACCACGAGGATTACTCGCACACACACACAGCAACCTGAATACGCCTTACACACACACAGGCACACACGCACACCAGTGTTTCCCCTATATTAATTTAGCAGAGGCGGTCAGCGAGAAAACTAGACGGTCAGCGAGAATTGACAATTCCCCAAAATGTCATGGCGCGGGGCCCCTATTGTTTTCGCTATAATGTTTCAGTCACTCAGATAGCATAAGGACACGGGATAAGCCATGGCAAAATGTGTAGAATTTCATGCTTGCCTATCCTCACACACAACCAAAGAGATCTGCCAGTCAGCGGGGTGTAGATAATTATCTTTTGCTCTGCCCACAGCAGGAGATAGCAGCTATACATGCATCCCAAATGGCACCCTATTACCTTGATAGTGCACTACTTTTGTCCAGGGCCCATAGGGTTCCCATAGGGATCTGGTCAGCGTTTGTGCACTATATAGGGAATAAGGAGCCATAGGGCTCTGTTCAAAAGTATCGCACTACATAGGGAACAGGGTCCCATTTGAGACATATTCTACGTCTCGCTCGCTGCCTGTGGTTAGATAGGAGCCGAGCTGCAGCCCGGTCCAAGGTTAGTGACGCCCTGCAGAAGTCAGCCTGTGTTTTCTGCTGCCAGTCACAGCCATCTGATATAAAGAACAGGCTCCACACGGGGTCATCTGGAGCAGATGAAGCATCAAATACTGTATACTAGAAGTATCACTGGTTAGCATACACGCATTTCAAATGAAGAAAATGATGACGTGATATCGGGAAGACATGCTCCGTTATTCATATGATACGTTTTAAACCGCTGAGCCGGTGCCATATGCTGTTTGTGTTCATTTCCAGTGAAACGTCTCCCTCGGTTGCCTGCAGGATATGTAATGCTTCTAAGGATCTATTTGATCCAGATGCCCGACGTCTCACAGCTGGAGGATGGGTTTCATTTGTGACGAGGACTATTATTTTTCCTTTGGTCCTCTCGTCTCTTCTGTGTGTGTGTGTGTGTGTGTGTGTGTGTGTGTGTGCTGAGCTATAAAGAAAAAAGCCCTGGTCCTCGGCAGCTCTGTGGGGCTAGCCTAACTGCACATGACAGCTGACAACCAGGAGTTTGTGGCCTTGTCTCTGTCTCTAACATGTCCCCTCCCTCCCGTTCCTCCGTCTTCCCTGCAGGGGTGCTGTGGAACCTGTCCTCCTGTGACTCCGTCAAGATGACAATCATTCGGGATGCCTTAACTACTCTGACCAACACTGTGATCATACCCCATTCCGGGTGGAGCAGCTCGACATTCGACGAGGACCACAAACTCAAATTCCACTCGTCTCTGGTCCTGAGGAACACCAGCGGCTGTATGAGGTAGCGGACATTTTGTGTATGATGATACCACCCCCTTCTGGATGTGTCGAGCTCCTGCAGCCAGGTTCATATTTGAACATAGCCTTCCAACACGAGTTATGACTAGGGAATGAGACGAACCTGCCCCTGGGGACTTACAAATAATGTGCTGTAAACAGGTCATCTATGGCAGTATTATTTATTTTTTAAATACACAGTGACAGAAAGTCTGTGTACCGTGTGTTTACAGCTACATTAATGTCCCACTGGGCACTGACGTCAGTTCAACGTCTAGTTTTGATTTACATTTGGTTGAGTTGTCACTTAACGTGAGAGTCAACCAAGAATGTCACCCCGTCATTGGATTTAGGTTAAATTAGTCAGTCTGTTGTGGTTACACAGTCCGACAGTGTAGAGGGTAAAAAACTCCCCAGCCATAGGGAAGGGTATTCTGGCTCTCCAGCCACCCTCCCAGGGCCCTTCCTTTGAAGGCAGTGTATGCGTCCCAAATGGCAACCTATTCCCTATTTTGTGAACTACTTTTGGCCAGTACCCTATGGGCCCTAGTCGAAAGTCCTGCACAAAATAGGGAAGAGGTTGCCGTTAGGGACAGATGCCAGTCAGTGAATGGTGGAGTTTGTTCTCTAATTGGTGACAGAAAATGGAGCTGTGCCTCTGAGCGAGCTCAGTTAGGCTCTCATTTCCCCCTCCAAAGCACTCATAACGGCATCACCCAGGCCGACCAGAGAGCCTCATCCATTATGGATGAGACGGCACAAGTAAAAACCCCACAACACACACCGGAGTCGCGCTATGGGGAACAAACACACACAGTTGGTCTATGTCCCAAATACTACCCTATTCCCTTTATAGTACACTACCTTCAACCAAGTCTTATGGGCCCTGGTTGAAAGTAGTGCACTGAATAGGGTAGCATTTGGGACAAATATTTTTTAAGTGGCTGTTTGGTTATGTTGCTGGGCCATCTTTGTGTGTGAATTCATTGTGTGTGATTGTGTGTGTGCTGCAGGGGCCTATATCCTGACTGGTGTGTGTGTGTGTTGTTTTTAAAGGAACCTGAGCTCGGCGGGGGAGGAGGCTCGAAAACAGATGCGCTCCTGTGAGGGACTGGTGGACTCTTTACTCTACGTCATCAAGGCCTGTGTCAACACCTCGGACTTCGACAGCAAGGTCTGCACACACACAGAGACAGACACCTACATGAACACACACACAGACACACACAGACACACACAGACACACACAGAGACACACAGACACACACAGACACACAGAGACACACAGAGACACACAGACACACACAGACACACACAGACACACAGAGACACACAGAGACACACAGACACACAGAGACACACAGAGACACACAGACACACACAGACACACACAGACACACACAGACACACACAGAGACACACAGACACACAGAGACACACAGAGACACACAGACACACACAGACACACAGAGACACACAGAGACACACAAACACACACACATACAGTGCCTTGCGAAAGTATTCGGCCCCCTTGAACATAAAGAACATAAAGATATAAAACTGTATTCTATATAAACTGTATACTCCTTCCATTTCAATATTATCGCTTGCACAGTGCTCCTTGGGATGTTTAAAGCTTGGGAAATATTTTTGTATCCAAATCCGGCTTTAAACTTCTTCACAACAGTATCTCGGCCCTGCCTGGTGTGTTCCTTGTTCTTCATGATGCTCTCTGCGCTTTTAACGGACCTCTGAGACTATCACAGTGCAGGTGCATTTATACGGAGACATGATTACACACAGGTGGATTGTATTTATCATTATTAGTCATTTAGGTCAACATTGGATCGTTCAGAGATCCTCACTGAACTTCTGGAGAGAGTTTGCTGCACTGAAAGTAAAGGGGCTGAATAATTTTGCACGCCCAATTTTTCAGTTTTTGATTTGTTAAAAAAGTTTGAAATATCCAATAAATGTCGTTCCACTTCATGATTGTGTCCCACTTGTTGTTGATTCTTCACAAAAAAATACAGTTTTATATCTTTATGTTTGAAGCCTGAAATGTGGCAAAAGGTCGCAAAGTTCAAGGGGGCCGAATACTTTCGCAAGGCACTGTACACCTACATGCACGCACACACACGTGCGCGCGCACAACACACAGTGGCGACTAGAGACCATGTTGTCACACGATGGCAGGCAGCTGTAGGGGAGAATGGGAAATCTACCCTACCAGTTTTGAATTGAATTGATCATTTCTCGCTCACATTGACTCGCACAGCTCAGTTACTTGACTGGGAAGGCCTTCTATCAGCCCATAGGTCTACAATGTTAACAGCGTCCACTTAAAAGTTTATGGACATTATCACTGGTCCCTTAGCCAGCTGTTCCGGTTGAGTATCTCCCCTATAAATTTGGCCTGTCTTATATAGTGCACTACTTTTGACCAGTGCGTTTATGGGCCCGGGTCAAGAAAAGTGCACTATAAAGGGAATAGGGTGCTATTTGGGATACAATCCGGTGTATTTATTGCTATGCTCATATCCCAGTAATGGGCATCAAACAGTAAGGAATTAAACCCATTTGTTAAACCCAGATCTCTGTTTCTAAGTGGAGACATTCTATTCTGTTCTAAGACCATGGATCTCATACCTACTTCATTACTACTGCTACAGCAGGCCTGCGATGTCTCCACACCAACACACAGAGGCTGTCTGGCTTATTGAGCACTATTTCACTGGAACAAACCTCTTAGGATGTACAGTGTACTGATTGAGATCTCACCTCTCTCTCTCTCTCTCTCTCTCTCTCTCTCTCTCTCTCTCTCCCTCTCAGACTTATAGAAACATATTAAACCTATAGAAGCATATCAAACCTATAGAAACATATTAAACCTATAGAAGCATATCAAGCCTATAGAAACATATCAAACCTATAGAAGCATATCAAACCTATAGAAACATATTAAACCTATAGAAGCATATCAAGCCTATAGAAACATATTAAACCTATAGAAGCATATCAAGCCTACAGAAACATATCAAACCTATAGAAACATATCAAACCTATAGAAGCATATCAAACCTATAGAAACATATTAAACCTATAGAAGCATATCAAGCCTACAGAAACATATCAAACCTATAGAAGCATATCAAGCCTATAGAAACATATTAAACCTATAGAAGCATATCAAGCCTACAGAAACATATCAAACCTATAGAAGCATATCAAGCCTATAGAAACATATTAAACCTATAGAAACATATCAAACCTATAGAAACATATCAAACCTATAGAAACATATCAAACCTATAGAAGCATATCAAGCCTATAGAAACATATCAAACCTATAGAAGCATATCAAACCTATAGAAACATATTAAACCTATAGAAGCATATCAAGCCTACAGAAACATATCAAACCTATAGAAGCATATCAAGCCTATAGAAACATATTAAACCTATAGAAGCATATCAAGCCTACAGAAACATATCAAACCTATAGAAGCATATCAAGCCTATAGAAACATATTAAACCTATAGAAGCATATCAAGCCTACAGAAACATATCAAACCTATAGAAGCATATCAAGCCTATAGAAACATATTAAACCTATAGAAACATATCAAACCTATAGAAGCATATCAAACCTATAGAAACATATTAAACCTATAGAAGCATATCAAGCCTACAGAAGCATATCAAACCTACAGAAACATATCAAACCTATAGAAGCATATCAAGCCTATAGAAACATATTAAACCTATAGAAACATATCAAACCTATAGAAGCATATCAAACCTATAGAAGCATATCAAGCCTATAGAAACATATTAAACCTATAGAAACATATCAAACCTATAGAAGCATATCAAACCTATAGAAACATATCAAACCTATAGAAGCATATCAAGCCTATAGAAACATATTAAACCTATAGAAACATATCAAACCTATAGAAACATATTAAACCTATAGAAGCATATCAAACCTATAGAAACATATTAAACCTATAGAAGCATATCAAACCTACAGAAACATATTGAACCTATAGAAGCATATTAAGCCTACAGAAACATATCAAACCTATAGAAGCATATCAAACCTATAGAAACATATCAAACCTATAGAAACATATATCCAACCTACAGAAACATATCAAACCTACAGAAACATATCAAACCTATAGAAACATATCAAACCTATAGAAACATATATCCAACCTACAGAAACATATCAAACCTACAGAAACATATCAAACCTATAGAAACATATATCCAACCTACAGAAACATATCAAACCTATAGAAACATATTGAACCTGTAGAAACATATCAAACCAATAAATCAAGTAAATTACCCTCCTCCCTTCACCTCTCTCTAGATTGTGGAGAACTGTATTTGCACTCTGCGGAACCTGTCGTATCGCCTGGAGCTGGAGATGCCGCCGTCGAGGCTGCAGGGAGCCCAGGAGCTGGACGGCCTGCTGGGAAGTGAGTCTCCCAGTAAGGAAGTGGACTCCAGCTGCTGGGGCCGGAAGAGGAAGAAGAAGAAGGGTTCCCAGGAAGAGCAGGTGAGCTCAAGAACAACAACGTGGGTTGCATCTCAAATGGCGCCCCTATTCCCTATGTAGTGCACCCTATGTCGTCCACCCTATGGGTCCTGGTCAAAAGTAGTGCACTATATAGGGAATAGGGTGCCATTTGTGGACGAAACTTCAGTCTGAGGGTGGAAATATCACTTCCTAGGTGTTCAAAGGGAACGTTCACTCCAGCTAAGCTCCGGTATAACAACTCATCACTGAGTGGGGGAAGTATAACACATGACACTTCCCTAGGCCTTAAGTGATTGTTCACTCCAAATGTTTGTCAAGCGTTTTTTTAAGAGCTCAACAGTGGCCTCGTAGCAAGAGTCCAAGTCCCACCACATCTTTTCTGTCTAACGTGACGCAATTAGATGACGGTGCCTGCCTGTCTTTTCAAATCATTTGGGATCGAGGCGCCGTATAGCTGGATCCACACAACAGATGGCATGATGGGACGTGGACTCATTTCTCCCTTCTGAGAAGTGGAAAACATTTGCCAACTTTGATTTTGGAGTGAACTATTACTTTTGATTTTATTTTATTTTATTCGGATCTCTTTTAGTCCTCACTTTAGTCCTTAAACATCAAAATACAATGTATAATACTCATATTTTCACATATAACACACTGTTACAAACAGACATAACACACTGACATATTGACTCTAACTCTTCTAGGAGCGCTCTAGAGAAGACCATGGCCCGTATTCACAAAGCGTCTCAGAGTAGGAGTGCTGATCTAGGATCAGGTCCCGCCTGTCCATATAATCGTCTTCGTTATGATCTAAAAGGCTAAACTGATCCTAGATCAGCACTACTACTCTGGGACACTTGATACATATATAGTCAGTAATCTTATAATGAACTGGGTGGTTCGAGCCCTGAATGCTGATTGGCTGAAAGCCGTGGTATATACAGTGTATCACGGGTATGACAAAACATTTATGTGTACTGCTCTAATTACATTGGTAACCAGTTTATAATAGCAATAAGGTACCTCAGGGGTTTGTGATATATGGCCAATATACCACGGCTAAGGCCTGTATCCAGGCACTCCACGTTGCGTTGTGCATAAGAACAGCCCTTAGCCGTGGTATATTGGCCATATACCATGAGGAATAAAGCCAATACTCCTCGGGCCGTATTCCGTAATTAGAACCTCTAATCATGACCATGTGATCTCAGTGGGACGGAGTGGGCCCCATCCCCGGCTTCTCCAAGTCCCCCAAGGGGGCAGAGATGTTGTGGCACCCAGCCGTGGTGAAGCCCTACCTGACCCTGCTGGCTGAGAGCTCCAACCCTGCCACTCTGGAGGGCTCGGCGGGCTCCCTACAGAACCTGTCTGCTGGGAACTGGAAGGTATGGAGAACCCTATGGAGTACACACTACACAGCACCCAGGACAGGAGATGACAAGAACACTAGTCTATTTTGTGTTGTTTTCCTCTGTGTACAATGAATAGTCTATTAGCTATGTAAAGTGAATACATTTTAAAGGTGAACTCTCCTCAGTGAAACACATGTCAATAGTCACTTTTAGTGCTTTCTCCTCAACCCCCTAGTTGCTAATGTTAGCTTCTGGGACAAGGAAGGACGCTAGATCAAGCTAGAGATCCATAGCTGAAAGTCGTGTGTCAGCAGCTCTTGGTTATTTCAGCTCTAGGATTTTTATCACAGGGGCTATGACATCATTGTTGTCTGGTTTTCTGAAGAAGAAAAAACACGTCTTTACTACTATGGCTGTACTACAAATTTCACTGTGCCTATCCGGGTGTACACTCTTACGTTGATTGAGTTGAAACGTCCTCTCTGTGTCGTCTCTGCATTTGTACTAGTTTACGGCGTACGTCCGTGCGGCAGTGCGCAAGGAGAAGGGTCTGCCCATCCTGGTGGAGCTGCTGAGGATGGACAACGACAGGGTGGTCTGCTCTGTGGCCACCGCCCTGAGGAACATGGCCCTGGATGTCAGGAACAAGGAGCTCATAGGTGAGGAACAAACACTGGCTCCATTGCAGATGCTTGACAGATCTCACAACACCTGGCTAGGTGTTTAACCTATCAGATGGACAGGTGTTTAACATATCAGATGGATAGGTGTTTAACATATCAGACAGGTGTTTAACGTATCAGATAGACAGGTGTTTAACGTATCAGACAGGTGTTTAACATATCAGATGGATTGGTGTTTAACATATCAGACAGGTGTTTAACGTATCAGACAAGTGTTTAACATATCAGATGGATAGGTGTTTAACATATCAGATAGACAGGTGTTTAACATATCAGATAGACAGGTGTTTAACATATCAGATAGACAGGTGTTTAACATATCAGATAGTGTTTAACATATCAGATGGACAGGTGTTTAACATATCAGATAGACAGGTGTTTAACATATCAGATGGACAGGTGTTTAACGTATCAGATAGATAGGTGTTTAACCTATCAGACAGGTGTTTAACATATCAGATAGACAGGTGTTTAACATATCAGATGGAAAGGTGTTTAACATATCAGATAGACAGGTGTTTAACATATCAGATAGACAGGTGTTTAACATATCAGATAGACAGGTGTTTAACATATCAGATAGACAGGTGTTTAACATATCAGATAGACAGGTGTTTAACATATCAGATAGACAGGTGTTTAACATATCAGACAGGTGTTTAACATATCAGATAGACAGGTGTTTAACATATCAGATGGATATGTGTTTAACATATCAGATAGAAAGGTGTTTAACATATCAGATAGACAGGTGTTTAACATATCAGATAGACAGGTGTTTAACATATCAGATAGACAGGTGTTTAACGTATCAGACAGGTGTTTAACATATCAGATAGACAGGTGTTTAACATATCAGATAGATAGGTGTTTAACATATCAGATAGACAGGTGTTTAACATATCAGATAGACAGGTGTTTAACGTATCAGACAGGTGTTTAACATATCAGATAGACAGGTGTTTAACGTATCAGACAGGTGTTTAACATATCAGATAGACAGGTGTTTAACGTATCAGATAGACAGGTGTTTAATGTATCAGACAGGTGTTTAACATATCAGATAGACAGGTGTTTAACGTATCAGACAGGTGTTTAACGTATCACATGGACCGGTGTTTAACATATCAGATAGACAGGTGTTTAACGTATCAGACAGGTGTTTAACGTATCAGATAGACAGGTGTTTAACATATCAGATAGATAGGTGTTTAACATATCAGATAGACAGGTGTTTAACATATCAGATAGACAGGTGTTTAACATATCAGATAGACAGGTGTTTAACATATCAGATGGACAGGTGTTTAACGTATCAGATAGACAGGTGTTTAACATATCAGACAGGTGTTTAACATATCAGATAGACAGGTGTTTAACATATCAGATAGACAGGTGTTTAACATATCAGATAGACAGGTGTTTAACATATCAGATAGACAGGTGTTTAACATATCAGATAGACAGGTGTTTAACATATCAGACAGGTGTTTAACATATCAGATAGACAGGTGTTTAACATATCAGATGGATAGGTGTTTAACATATCAGATAGACAGGTGTTTAACATATCAGATAGACAGGTGTTTAACATATCAGATAGACAGGTGTTTAACATATCAGATAGACAGGTGTTTAACATATCAGATAGACAGGTGTTTAACGTATCAGACAGGTGTTTAACATATCAGATAGATAGGTGTTTAACATATCAGATAGACAGGTGTTTAACATATCAGATAGACAGGTGTTTAACGTATCAGACAGGTGTTTAACATATCAGATAGACAGGTGTTTAACGTATCAGATAGACAGGTGTTTAACATATCAGATAGACAGGTGTTTAACGTATCAGACAGGTGTTTAACATATCAGATAGACAGGTGTTTAACGTATCAGACAGGTGTTTAACATATCAGATAGACAGGTGTTTACCGTATGAGACAGGTGTTTAACATATCAGATAGACAGGTGTTTAACATATCAGATAGACAGGTGTTTAACGTATCAGACAGGTGTTTAACATATCAGATAGACAGGTGTTTAACGTATCAGACAGGTGTTTAACGTATCAGATGGACAGGTGTTTAACATATCAGATAGACAGGTGTTTAACGTATCAGACAGGTGTTTAACGTATCAGATAGACAGGTGTTTAACATATCAGATAGACAGGTGTTTAACGTATAAGATAGACAGGTGTTTAACGTATCAGACAGGTGTTTAACATATCAGATAGACAGGTGTTTAACGTATCAGACAGGTGTTTAACGTATCAGATGGACAGGTGTTTAACATATCAGATAGACAGGTGTTTAACATATCAGACAGGTGTTTAACGTATCAGATAGACAGGTGTTTAACATATCAGATAGACAGGTGTTTAACGTATCAGATAGACAGGTGTTTAACGAATCAGACAGGTGTTTAACATATCAGATGGATAGGTGTTTAACATATCAGATAGACAGGTGTTTAACATATCAGATAGACAGGTGTTTAACGTATCAGATAGACAAGTGTTTAACATATCAGATAGACAGGTGTTTAACATATCAGACAGGTGTTTAACATATCAGACAGGTGTTTAACGTATCAGATAGACAGGTGTTTAACGTATCAGACAGGTGTTTAACATATCAGACAGGTGTTTAACATATCAGATAGACAGGTGTTTAACATATCAGACAGGTTTTTAACGTATCAGATAGACAGGTGTTTAACGTATCAGACAGGTGTTTAACGTATCAGACAGGTGTTTTACATATCAGATAGACAGGTGTTTAACATATCAGATAGACAGGTGTTTAGCATATCAGATAGACAGGTGTTTAACATATCAGATAGACAGGTGTTTAACATATCAGATAGACAGGTGTTTAACATATCAGACAGGTGTTTAACGTATCAGATAGACAGGTGTTTAACATATCAGATAGACAGGTGTTTAACATATAAGATAGACAGGTGTTTAACATATCAGATAGACAGGTGTTTAACATATCAGATAGACAGGTGTTTAACATATCAGATAGACAGGTGTTTAACGTATCAGACAGGTGTTTAACATATCAGATAGATAGGTGTTTAACATATCAGACAGGTGTTTACCATATCAGATAGACAGGTGTTTAACATATCAGATAGACAGGTGTTTAACATATCAGATAGACAGGTGTTTAACATATCAGATAGACAGGTGTTTAACGTATCAGATAGACAGGTGTTTAATGTATCAGACAGGTGTTTAACATATCAGATAGACAGGTGTTTAACGTATCAGACAGGTGTTTAACGTATCACATGGACCGGTGTTTAACATATCAGATAGACAGGTGTTTAACGTATCAGACAGGTGTTTAACGTATCAGATAGACAGGTGTTTAACATATCAGATAGATAGGTGTTTAACATATCAGATAGACAGGTGTTTAACATATCAGATAGACAGGTGTTTAACATATCAGATAGACAGGTGTTTAACATATCAGATGGACAGGTGTTTAACGTATCAGATAGACAGGTGTTTAACATATCAGACAGGTGTTTAACATATCAGATAGACAGGTGTTTAACATATCAGATAGACAGGTGTTTAACATATCAGATAGACAGGTGTTTAACATATCAGATAGACAGGTGTTTAACATATCAGATAGACAGGTGTTTAACATATCAGACAGGTGTTTAACATATCAGATAGACAGGTGTTTAACATATCAGATGGATAGGTGTTTAACATATCAGATAGACAGGTGTTTAACATATCAGATAGACAGGTGTTTAACATATCAGATAGACAGGTGTTTAACATATCAGATAGACAGGTGTTTAACATATCAGATAGACAGGTGTTTAACGTATCAGACAGGTGTTTAACATATCAGATAGATAGGTGTTTAACATATCAGATAGACAGGTGTTTAACATATCAGATAGACAGGTGTTTAACGTATCAGACAGGTGTTTAACATATCAGATAGACAGGTGTTTAACGTATCAGATAGACAGGTGTTTAACATATCAGATAGACAGGTGTTTAACGTATCAGACAGGTGTTTAACATATCAGATAGACAGGTGTTTAACGTATCAGACAGGTGTTTAACATATCAGATAGACAGGTGTTTACCGTATGAGACAGGTGTTTAACATATCAGATAGACAGGTGTTTAACATATCAGATAGACAGGTGTTTAACGTATCAGACAGGTGTTTAACATATCAGATAGACAGGTGTTTAACGTATCAGACAGGTGTTTAACGTATCAGATGGACAGGTGTTTAACATATCAGATAGACAGGTGTTTAACGTATCAGACAGGTGTTTAACGTATCAGATAGACAGGTGTTTAACATATCAGATAGACAGGTGTTTAACGTATAAGATAGACAGGTGTTTAACGTATCAGACAGGTGTTTAACATATCAGATAGACAGGTGTTTAACGTATCAGACAGGTGTTTAACGTATCAGATGGACAGGTGTTTAACATATCAGATAGACAGGTGTTTAACATATCAGACAGGTGTTTAACGTATCAGATAGACAGGTGTTTAACATATCAGATAGACAGGTGTTTAACGTATCAGATAGACAGGTGTTTAACGAATCAGACAGGTGTTTAACATATCAGATGGATAGGTGTTTAACATATCAGATAGACAGGTGTTTAACATATCAGATAGACAGGTGTTTAACGTATCAGATAGACAAGTGTTTAACATATCAGATAGACAGGTGTTTAACATATCAGACAGGTGTTTAACATATCAGACAGGTGTTTAATGTATCAGACAGGTGTTTAACATATCAGATAGACAGGTGTTTAACATATCAGATAGACAGGTGTTTAACGTATCAGACAGGTGTTTAACATATCAGATAGACAGGTGTTTAACGTATCAGACAGGTGTTTAACGTATCAGACAGGTGTTTAACATATCAGATAGACAGGTGTTTAACATATCAGATAGACAGGTGTTTAACATATCAGATAGACAGGTGTTTAACGTATCAGATAGACAGGTGTTTAACATATCAGACAGGTGTTTAACATATCAGATAGACAGGTGTTTAACGTATCAGATAGACAGGTGTTTAACGTATCAGACAGGTGTTTAACATATCACATGGATAGGTGTTTAACATATCAGATAGACAGGTGTTTAACATATCAGATAGACAGGTGTTTAACGTATCAGATAGACAAGTGTTTAACATATCAGATAGACAGGTGTTTAACATATCAGATAGACAGGTGTTTAACATATCAGACAGGTGTTTAACATATCAGATAGGTGTTTAATGTATCAGACAGGTGTTTAACATATCAGATAGACAGGTGTTTAACGTATCAGACAGGTGTTTAACATATCAGATAGACAGGTGTTTAACGTATCAGACAGGTGTTTAACATATCAGACAGGTGTTTAACATATCAGATAGACAGGTGTTTAACATATCAGATAGACAGGTGTTTAACGTATCAGACAGGTGTTTAACATATCAGATAGACAGGTGTTTAACGTATCAGACAGGTGTTTAACGTATCAGACAGGTGTTTAACATATCAGATAGACAGGTGTTTAACATATCAGATTGACAGGTGTTTAACATATCAGATAGACAGGTGTTTAACATATCAGATAGACAGGTGTTTAACGTATCAGATAGACAGGTGTTTAACATATCAGACAGGTGTTTAACATATCAGATAGACAGGTGTTTAACATATCAGATAGACAGGTGTTTAACATATCAGATAGACAGGTGTTTAACATATCAGATAGACAGGTGTTTAACATATCAGATAGACAGGTGTTTAACATATCAGACAGGTGTTTAACATATCAGATAGACAGGTGTTTAACATATCAGATAGACAGGTGTTTAACATATCAGATAGACAGGTGTTTAACATATCAGATAGACAAGTGTTTAACATATCAGATAGACAGGTGTTTAACATATCAGATAGACAGGTGTTTAACGTATCAGACAGGTGTTTAACATATCAGACAGGTGTTTAACGTATCAGATAGACAGGTGTTTAACGTATCAGACAGGTGTTTAACATATCAGACAGGTGTTTAACATATCAGATAGACAGGTGTTTAACATATCAGACAGGTGTTTAACGTATCAGATAGACAGGTGTTTAACGTATCAGACAGGTGTTTAACGTATCAGACAGGTGTTTTACATATCAGATAGACAGGTGTTTAACATATCAGATAGACAGGTGTTTAACATATCAGATAGACAGGTGTTTAACATATCAGATAGACAGGTGTTTAACGTATCAGATAGACAGGTGTTTAACATATCAGACAGGTGTTTAACGTATCAGATAGACAGGTGTTTAACATATCAGATAGACAGGTGTTTAACATATAAGATAGACAGGTGTTTAACATATCAGATAGACAGGTGTTTAACATATCAGATAGACAGGTGTTTAACATATCAGATAGACAGGTGTTTAACGTATCAGACAGGTGTTTAACATATCAGATAGATAGGTGTTTAACATATCAGACAGGTGTTTACCATATCAGATAGACAGGTGTTTAACATATCAGATAGACAGGTGTTTAACATATCAGATAGACAGGTGTTTAACATATCAGACAGGTGTTTAACATATCAGACAGGTGTTTAACATATCAGATAGACAGGTGTTTAACATATCAGATAGACAGGTGTTTAACATATCAGATAGACAGGTGTTTAACATATCAGATAGACAGGTGTTTAACATATCAGATAGACAGGTGTTTAACATATCAGATAGACAGGTGTTTAACATATCAGATAGACAGGTGTTTAACATATCAGATAGACAGGTGTTTAACATATCAGACAGGTGTTTAACATATCAGATAGATAGGTGTTTAACATATCAGATAGGCTTTTAACATATCAGATAGACAGGTGTTTAACATATCAGATGGATAGGTGTTTAACATATCAGATAGACAGGTGTTTAACATATCAGATAGACAGGTGTTTAACATATCAGATAGGTGTTTAACATATCAGATAGACAGGTGTTTAACATATCAGATAGACAGGTGTTTAACATATCAGACAGGTGTTTAACATATCAGATAGACAGGTGTTTAACATATCAGATAGACAGGTGTTTAACGTATCAGATAGACAGGTGTTTAACATATCAGACAGGTGTTTAACATATCAGATAGACAGGTGTTCAACATATCAGATGGATAGGTGTTTAACATATCAGATAGACAGGTGTTTAACATATCAGATAGACAGGTGTTTAACGTATCAGACAGGTGTTTAACATATCAGATAGACAGGTGTTTAACGTATCAGACAGGTGTTTAACGTATCAGACAGGTGTTTAACATATCAGATAGACAGGTGTTTAACATATCAGATTGACAGGTGTTTAACATATCAGATAGACAGGTGTTTAACATATCAGATAGACAGGTGTTTAACGTATCAGATAGACAGGTGTTTAACATATCAGACAGGTGTTTAACATATCAGATAGACAGGTGTTTAACATATCAGATAGACAGGTGTTTAACATATCAGATAGACAGGTGTTTAACATATCAGATAGACAGGTGTTTAACATATCAGATAGACAGGTGTTTAACATATCAGACAGGTGTTTAACATATCAGATAGACAGGTGTTTAACATATCAGATAGACAGGTGTTTAACATATCAGATAGACAGGTGTTTAACATATCAGATAGACAAGTGTTTAACATATCAGATAGACAGGTGTTTAACATATCAGATAGACAGGTGTTTAACGTATCAGACAGGTGTTTAACATATCAGACAGGTGTTTAACGTATCAGATAGACAGGTGTTTAACGTATCAGACAGGTGTTTAACATATCAGACAGGTGTTTAACATATCAGATAGACAGGTGTTTAACATATCAGACAGGTGTTTAACGTATCAGATAGACAGGTGTTTAACGTATCAGACAGGTGTTTAACGTATCAGACAGGTGTTTTACATATCAGATAGACAGGTGTTTAACATATCAGATAGACAGGTGTTTAGCATATCAGATAGACATGTGTTTAACATATCAGATAGACAGGTGTTTAACATATCAGATAGACAGGTGTTTAACATATCAGACAGGTGTTTAACGTATCAGATAGACAGGTGTTTAACATATCAGATAGACAGGTGTTTAACATATAAGATAGACAGGTGTTTAACATATCAGATAGACAGGTGTTTAACATATCAGATAGACAGGTGTTTAACATATCAGATAGACAGGTGTTTAACGTATCAGACAGGTGTTTAACATATCAGATAGATAGGTGTTTAACATATCAGACAGGTGTTTACCATATCAGATAGACAGGTGTTTAACATATCAGATAGACAGGTGTTTAACATATCAGATAGACAGGTGTTTAACATATCAGATAGACAGGTGTTTAACATATCAGATAGACAGGTGTTTAACATATCAGACAGGTGTTTAACATATCAGATAGATAGGTGTTTAACATATCAGATAGGCTTTTAACATATCAGATAGACAGGTGTTTAACATATCAGATGGATAGGTGTTTAACATATCAGATAGACAGGTGTTTAACATATCAGATAGACAGGTGTTTAACATATCAGATAGGTGTTTAACATATCAGATAGACAGGTGTTTAACATATCAGATAGACAGGTGTTTAACATATCAGACAGGTGTTTAACATATCAGATAGACAGGTGTTTAACATATCAGATAGACAGGTGTTTAACGTATCAGATAGACAGGTGTTTAACATATCAGACAGGTGTTTAACATATCAGATAGACAGGTGTTTAACATATCAGATAGACAGGTGTTTAACATATCAGATAGACAGGTGTTTAACATATCAGACAGGTGTTTAACATATCAGACAGGTGTTTAACATATCAGATAGACAGGTGTTTAACATATCAGATAGACAGGTGTTTAACATATCAGATAGACAGGTGTTTAACATATCAGATAGACAGGTGTTTAACATATCAGATAGACAGGTGTTTAACATATCAGATAGACAGGTGTTTAACATATCAGATAGACAGGTGTTTAACATATCAGACAGGTGTTTAACATATCAGATAGACAGGTGTTTAACATATCAGATAGACAGGTGTTTAACATATCAGATAGACAGGTGTTTAACATATCAGATAGACAGGTGTTTAACATATCAGACAGGTGTTTAACATATCAGATAGATAGGTGTTTAACATATCAGATAGGCTTTTAACATATCAGATAGACAGGTGTTTAACATATCAGATGGATAGGTGTTTAACATATCAGATAGACAGGTGTTTAACATATCAGATAGACAGGTGTTTAACATATCAGATAGGTGTTTAACATATCAGATAGACAGGTGTTTAACATATCAGATAGACAGGTGTTTAACATATCAGACAGGTGTTTAACATATCAGATAGACAGGTGTTTAACATATCAGATAGACAGGTGTTTAACGTATCAGATAGACAGGTGTTTAACATATCAGACAGGTGTTTAACATATCAGATAGACAGGTGTTCAACATATCAGATGGATAGGTGTTTAACATATCAGATAGACAGGTGTTTAACATATCAGATAGACAGGTGTTTAACATATCAGACAGGTGTTTAACATATCAGATAGACAGGTGTTTAACATATCAGATAGACAGGTGTTTAACGTATCAGATAGACAGGTGTTTAACGTATCAGATAGACAGGTGTTTAACATATCAGATAGACAGGTGTTTAACATATCAGATAGACAGGTGTTTAACATATCAGATAGACAGGTGTTTAACATATCAGATAGACAGGTGTTTAACGTATCAGATAGACAGGTGTTTAACGTATCAGATAGACAGGTGTTTAACGTATCAGATAGACAGGTGTTTAACATATCAGATAGACAGGTGTTTAACATATCAGATAGACAGGTGTTTAACATATCAGATAGACAGGTGTTTAACATATCAGATGGACAGGTGTTTAACGTATCAGATGGACAGGTGTTTAACGTATCAGATAGACAGGTGTTTAACATATCAGACAGGTGTTTAACGTATCAGATAGACAGGTGTTTAACGTATCAGACAGGTGTTTAACGTATCAGACAGGTGTTTAACATATCAGATAGACAGGTGTTTAACATATCAGATAGACAGGTGTTTAACCTATCAGATAGACAGGTGTTTAAGGTATCAGATAGGTGTTTAACATATCAGATAGACAGGTGTTTAACGTATCAGACAGGTGTTTAACATATCAGATAGACAGGTGTTTAACATATCAGATAGACAGGTGTTTAACATATCAGATAGACAGGTGTTTAATATATCAGATAGACAGGTGTTTAACATATCAGATAGACAGGTGTTTAACATATCAGATAGACAGGTGTTTAACATATCAGACAGGTGTTTAACATATCAGATCACCACATCATATGATGTAACAGTTTGATGCCGACTGCACAGTTGATGGTGTGGCGCGCAACCATAGGTTGATACAATGCATCTGCAGTGTAGTCGGTATGGAACGCAACCAACCAGTACAGTAGGCTATGTACATGTGCTATACAAGCACATATCAAATAAATGGTCACCCAACACTATACACTGAGTGTACAAAACATTAGGAACATTTTATTATATTAAGTTGCACCCCTTTTGCCTAAATTCTTCAGGGCTTGGACTCGACAAGGTGTCAAAAGCGTTCCACAGGGATGCTGGCCCAATTTGACTCCAATGCTTCCCACAGTTGTGTCAAGTTGGCTGGATATCCTTTTGTCTTGCCCATTCATCCTCTGAATGGCACACATACACAATTCATGTCTCAATTGTCTCAAGGTTTAAAAATAATTTAAAAACGTGTCTCCTCCCCTTCAACTACACCGATTGAAGTGGATTAAACAAGTGACATCAATAAGGGATCATAGCTTCCACCTGGATTCAGATGGTCAGTCTATGTTATGAATGGGCCACTGATGGGGGTGGGGTCCACAAAAAAACAAAGTCATCATGAGGGGCCCCACTGGTTCATGGGTCTGCCTACCCACATCCACCACCCACCTTGCTGAGCGAAACCTTTTAGCGCCCCCCCCCCCCCCCCTTGTGACGGAATATACAAATATACATTTTAAAGTTAATTTCTTGCAATTCTGCTCATTTTGCCATGGGGCGTAGAGAAAATCTTGCTATTTTAAAGCACGTTTGCTGCAATTCTACACATTTTTCCATGGGGCGGAGAGATTTAGTAATTTTATAACTAACTTACTCCAATTTTACTCATTTTGCCATGGGGTGGAGAGAAAAATGTGTAGTTTGGAGGCAAATGTTTGAAGTTTTTAACATGATAACTGATGATCGATGGGCCCCACCACGGTCAGATAGCTGGTCACTAGAGTAACTTACCAATCTAAAATAAATTAGCTGACATGGGCTAATTGATGGACAGCTGATGCATAACCAAATTTCGAAATTGCACCGTGTGTATTCTATTATTCTTACTCTCAACAGTAAGTTGAGACCCCCGAATGAGTTGGGTGAAATTGGGGGTCCGCATGTGGCTGGTGGGCCGCCAGTTGCCCATCCCTGGTCTATGTCATGGAAAGAGCCGTCCTAATATTTTGTACACTCAGTGTATTAAAAAAAAGGGAAGAGATGAGATGGAAAATAGGTTTCAGATGAAGTAGAACCACAAGATCTATGTTTACGTTTAGTAATTTAACTGCTGATTATATGCCCAGACTGCTACCCTTCATCCCAATTCTTCTTCTTCTTTTTTTTTTTTAAATCACCACTTTTCAGGGAAAGCAGGTTTTTATGGGCTAGCTATGTGGAAATAATAAGGAGTTAGTGTTCCAGCAAGGCAGAGGCAGAGGCAGCAGCAGAGTTTCCAGCCTGAGAGATTGGGGAGAGGGGCTGAGAGATGGGGGAGAGGGGCTGTTTGGAGAGGTACTCTGGAGGGGCTGATCTTCTCAGGGGGAAAAAAACAAGTGGTATTAACCCAGGGTCTGTGGGGCACTAATGCTATGTCCTATAGGAAAGGCGCATGGTAGTCTGTGGCAGCACAACTCAAGCTGAACAAATATAGCATCAGCAAAGTACAAAAGTACACTGTGTACTCTAGGTCTCCTGCCCTAGAGGAAGGCATCTGCTGTACAAATACATTACGTAAGACACTGTATATCAAAAATGCAATGAATGTCTCTTTATTTCCGTTTTGTCTCTCTCTCTCTCCCTATTGCGTTCCAGTTTAATTTAAAGGTGTAGCTAGTTAATTTACTGTTAAAAAGTCAAATAGAACAAAATGTCTGTGGCGGTAAGGATGAGGAAGCCAGAATGGCTTTATAAAGAAGCCTTGCCATAATCTCAATCGTAAATTCATAACAGAAATTATAAAGTACATAATTAATACTTGCTCCTTCCTTCCTTCCTTCCTTCCTTCCTTCCTTCCTTCCTTCCTTCCTTCCTTCCTTCCTTCCTTCCTTCCTTCCTTCCTTCCCTCCCTCCCTCCCAGGGAAGTATGCAATGAGGGACCTGGTGAATCGTCTCCCTGGGGGGAACACCACCCTGCTCTCTGACGAGACGGTGGCGGCCATCTGCTGCACCCTGCACGAGGTCACCAGCAAGAACATGGAGAACGCCAAGGCACTGGCCGACACGGGCGGCATCGAGAAGCTGGTCAACATCACCAAGGGCAGGGGAGAGAGGTGAGAGAGAGGCTTCGGCTGCTGCTCAGACAGAGGCTGCTCAGACAGAGGCTGCGTCGCAAATGGCACCCTATTCCCGTTCTAGTGCACTACTTTTCAGTCTACTGCTACTCCTTTAGTTGTTTACTATATAAGGGACAGGGGTGCCATTCGGGATGCACACAGAGAGCACGAGGAAGGACAACTTGTGCTTCCACACAGACGCTTGCTCTAGGCTCATGTGCTGAGGTTACACCCCGGAATGGAGTGAGAGCAATTTCAAACAGTTGAGAGTAGACTCATATTATTTAACCACAGAAACATGCCATGCCATGCATTTGCCGTATATCCCTAAGAGGCCTCAGTTCTAACTTCTCAGTGGTAATGTGTGGTGACATGCATCTCTCTGTCCTCAAAGGTACTCTATGAAGGTGGTGAAAGCTGCCGCTCAGGTCCTCAACACACTGTGGCAGTACAAAGACCTGAGAACTATCTATAAGAAGGTAAGGGAAGGACCAGTGTTGGGATGAGGAGGCTAAATGCAGCAGGGCTACGTCCCAATTATCTCTCCTTCCTGCCAAAGTGTGCACTTGTTCACTTCCCTTCATTGATAGGAAATGGCTGGTGTATGAGATATGGCGGAAACTCCCACAAGCCCGTGTCCCGCCACCACTCCAAGGCTTTTAGATTTGTGGGAAGTAGTGAACAAGTGTACACTTCAGGATAAAGGAGATATTATTGGGGAGCAGCCCAGGTTTTTGTGGCTCAAACTAACCCCTGTCTCCTTTCTCTGCTGGCCTTTAGGACGGATGGAGCCAAAACCACTTCATCACACCGGTATCCACTCTAGAGCGCGACAGGTTCAAGTCTCAGCCCACCCTCCCCACCAGCACCATACAGATGTCACCGGTCAACCAGTCAGGTCAGCCTAGCAACATAAACAATAATTCACCTAGGTTACATCCCAAATGGCACCCTATTCCCCATTTAATTTTTTAAGGGCCTAAAAGGGTAAACATTTTTGTTTTTGCCCTAGCACTACACACACACCTCAAAGGTTTGATGATTAGTGGAATCAGGTGTGTACTGCTAGGTTAAAAACTAAAATGTGGACCCCTTTGGGTCCCCCAGGACCAGGATTAAGAAACACTGTCTTAGTACACTATTTTTCACCAGGGCCCACAGGGTTCTGGTCAACATGAATGCACCAGATAGGAAATGTGGAGCCATTTGGGACGTTGCCCTAGATAAGGACACAAAGACGGTTCAATTCAACGTTTCATCCTTCTCACCTCCGTGTTCTGTTGTCCACAGCTGGTAGTGCCACCTCTTCTCCTGCAATACTGGGAATCAAAGAACACCGTTCTGATTATCAGAGGGCACCTTCAACTATGCAATTTTATAATAACCAAGGGGACAACAATGTACATAAATATAAATATACAGGTAAGCGATGTGCGTACAGAATTCTCATGACCTCAGAATTATTACTGTGCATAAAACACAGTCTATCATGTGAGACTTTGGAATGTGATTGAGAATGTGTCAGCCATGTACACCAGACTGTGATTAAAGTACCCCCTAGGGTCATTTTTACCTCTATGTAGGCTGTAATCTAGTTTATCTCACCTCACCACTCCCAGGAATCACATTCCATGCCCCCTCTCCTCTAGCTCTCCCCTAGCTCTCCCCCAGCTCCACCACGACCACCCTATCTCCCTCTTTCTTATCTCTCTTATTGGGAGCTGGAGGCTCTTGGACGATCGGCTAAGTTCAAAAGAGCACTTGAGCCTTTTTGTTGCGTTTAAGTGAGTCTGCTGATCAATAGAGTTGCTGGTCCACCCGCATTGTGAGCTGCTTGGCTGTGCAGCCACTACAAAGCGGCCATTGTCAGTTGCCCTGAGGAACAGTAGGGCTACTTCCCAAATGGCACCCTGTTCCCTATGTAGTGCACTACTTTTTGACCAGAGCCCTGGTCAAAAGTAGTGCACTGCATAGGGAATAGGGTGCCTTTTGGGACGTAGGCTAGGTATGCAGGGCACCCAGACTCGCCGCTGCCAGACGGACAATCCTCAATGGGGCGCTGAGTAAACAGAGCTGCAGCCTCATCCACATTAACCCCGCCTACCCCTCCTGTCTACCCAGCCACACTCCCTGGGCCAGCCATGAAAACCCAGAATGCTGGGAACAAAGAGTGGAAAATTACTTTCAGGATTCCTCTGGCTTGAAAATGGGCCAAGGAAAATACCATCCCACAGGCTTTGCAAACAATAAGACACTGGTGCCCAACCATTTGACTGTAGGTTATTAGTCTGTTCTGTCCAGCGTAGCTGTATCTGACTGTTATACAGAGATCATGCCTAAGGGAATGTGTGGAATGGGATATTTGACACACTGTACGCTAACAAGTCAAGTTCATGGCGAAGCTGAAGTTATACCATTATGTTGTGCATTTCTCTGCCAGGGACTGGAAAGCCACCGCCATATTATATCGGCTCTTACCCCTCGCCTACAAGAGAGGACCCCAGAAGAACACAGGTAAATACAATACAGGCTCTAAATCAGTCCCTCCTGGTCGGACATCCATCTCCATCTGGGAGACATCCATCAGATCAGCCATTGTTTGAGTTAGAGGGGATGTGACTGCTGTGAGAGGGAAGGGCTTGGTCGTCTCAGGCACCTAGATAGCACCCAGGGAGAGGGAAGCTCAGTTCCCTCCCTCCACTCCCTCTCAGACTGGACAATCAGGATATTACACCCAACCCTGTATAGCCATGCAGCTTGAGTTTCGAAACACATAGGGGCCGTTTCCCGGACACAGATTAAGCCTAGTCCTCGACTAAAAAGCTTTTTTTAAAATTGAGATTCTCTATTGATCTTGGTTTTTAGGACTAGGTTTAATCTGTGTCTGGGAAAGCGCCAAAAGAGTGTGAGTCAATTTCAACCCAAAATGACCCATAAATCAAACAAACATTGGACTTCAAAGTAGATATGTTCCCGCTTTTCACATAAACAGACCTGATTTAGCGTTGCTCCTCTCGTCTCCACAGCAGCAGGTGTACTACACCGAGGAGCCGAGCAGGCGGAACTACGACACCTACAGAATGTACCTGCAGTCTCCGCACGGCTACGAGGAACCCTATGTGGAGGAAGTAGTCACCTTCCCCACCACGGCAGACTACAGCTCTCAGTCGCACGGCCACGGACTCAAATCCACCACGAACTACGTGGACTTTTACTCCACCACCCGGAGGCCTTCCTACAGGGCGGAGCAGTACCCAGGCTCACCAGACTCCTGGGTATAGGGACTCCATCTTTGGAACCCATCTGATGAACTCGTCCATGAACTTTTATTCGTGTTTGTTTAGAAAAAAAGTGAATTTGAATGTGGGGGTGGAAGCGATGGCAGATGGAGAAACAGAACGTTAGCCAAAGAAAGAAGGAAATCAAGGAATGTGGTTGTTGTTTTAAACGAAGAGAGGGAATCATGCAGTGGTGTGTTTGGGGAATGGTCGGCATTGGACATCATTGTGAGCGGCGTTCTGCTCGGTCTAGATGTTAGTTTTTCTTTTGGAAACCCGTTGCTGTGGTAGCATGGTGAAGGTGTGGAATATGTGATGGAAGGTTTGTGGTAAAGAGTCAGATGGGGAATGTGTATGTGTATGTCTGTAGGCTAAAATGGATCATGAACTCATATCTGTAAAAAAAATAAAAAAATAAATAATCTAAAAATGTTAGTTTGTACAGAGGGATCACATTGTATTTGTTCTTAATGTTGAGATTGTGTATGCCATGGAGTGTTGTACATTTTCGTCATTTAATTGTAAATACAGAAAAAAATGCCACATGGTTGACGCTCATCAGCACTGGTAAAGACTTGTGCCATGTCAAATCTATATTATAGATCTATAAATGCAGTATATGAAGAAGGAAAGAGAGGTGGGAAAAGATTACATCATAACACAAACTTGCAAAGTTAATAAAAGTTGACTTTTGTTTTTTTTCAATGAATTGTGGAATTGCAGACATTTTTGTGACTTTGCAGATATTCTCTTTATTTTTCCATTTTCTGTGCTGGACCTTTCATGGGATTGTTCACTGCCATTTTCTTTGCACACCAACCAACAGAAATAAATGTGAACGTTTGGTCCATGAAGAGCTCTACAACTCCTCCCTTCTGTTGCTCATCCTCTCGTCTTTGCATGCATAACGTAGAAAAAGAAGGCAACGGTTGCATCCCAAGTGCCACTCTATTCCCATACATAGTGCCACTCTACTCCCTACATAGTGCACTTCTTTTGACCACGGTCCCCAAATGGCACCCTATTCCCTATATAGTGCAATACTTTTGACCAGAGACCTATGGGCCCCTTTTGACCAGAACCATATGGGCCCTGGTCAAAAGTAGTGCACTATATAGGGAGTAGGGTGCCATTTGGGAAACAACCAACATGATAAAGAATTATCAGACACTCAGCATTTTCTTTGTCTTATTTCAGGACTAGACAATAGACCTTTTCAGATAAACACTTTAAAAGTTGTTAGAAGTGACAAAAAAGACTGACAATGCAGGCACTGCTTTTTGCCAGGATATCAAGTTGTTTTAAACAATGTATTACATAAATAGCAAGCATGTTCCACTAAGATAAATGTGAGATAAGTTCTGTTCAAAAACAATCTGTTGCCCCTCCCTGTACTCTAGGTCATTCATAATGTACAGATCTTTAAAAAGTCAGATAGCAATGTATATGCTCTACCCAACCTGATGGTGAATTACCATATTGCTTACTTCTATCCTGCTTTATTCAGATCGGCAAACACAGAGGGGAGTGGCTGAAGGTTGTTTTTGAGCGAGGCAATAGTGTTGTATAAACGACAGGATTGGTAGGTAGGAAATATGATTAGATCATAAACATCCTCAATGCGCACCACAGACACAAATGTGCCAATCGATCTATTAAATAAAACAATGTAACTGTTTGAGGCTGCTCACGCCATATGTCTGGTCCACTCGTGTGGAATAAATGAGTCTGCTGCAGTCCCATATGCTGATGCTTGCTTCCTGCATCAGCTACGTCATTCGCCTTTCAGCAGTATAAAAGCAACGGAGTTGGTATTGTTCTAGTTTGTGTTCTGTTATTGTTGTTCAGAAGTCAAGAATGGTTCAGCTATCTAAATCTGAAATGAGAGAGAGTCTTGAATTGAAGGCTGGCCATCCTCCAGCAGGTATATTGTCGATTAATTCACACTAATTCGTAATTGTCACTGAACTGCGTATTTTCTTTGTAAAACAATGTGTTCGATGTAATGGGTTATTTTGAGGAATTAAGTGGGGTCCACATTCAGTGTATTTACCATATAGGTCTACTCTTCCTGTTGAATAGATGTTTGTTTTCGTCTTGTGCGAACATTGTTACAGTTCTGCTACAGTGTTGATACGCACGCTCAAATCTCAAGTGCGTAGGTGGTAAACTAATAAAATATGGAAACTCATAACGATTGCATGCAGTAGTAGGCCTAAATGCTCTCATCCTTGCTACTTGTAATTATATTTATCGTCACAATGCGGTATGGAACTTGAATCAGTGTATAGCATAGCCTGTTGTTCAACCGTGTTACATTCTGTGCTCGAGGGACAGGATGGCCAGCACTGAGGTTCATGTAGTTAAGTGAATATTTCCCAATGTAGGTTGTTGCTTGTACATATGTTTTTGAGTCATAATCACAGTCAAACTGTTTATTAAAATGCTAATTAACGGCATTATTGCGATGCCGCCGTACTTCATGAAGGCTTAATGTCTATTGGCAGTGTTTGGAACGCTACCAGTGCTCTGAAAATAGTTTTCCAAGGTACCAGGTCCTTCACACTGGAAGAAATTAATTTACACTGAAGCTACCCTTAAAGATGCACTTTGCAGAAGTCATTCCGCCATTTCCTGGTTGCTAAAATTCTAATAGTTCGCCTAATTTTAAGTTTGTGACAAAACAAGTATAGTGTAGAGAATCAGTGTACCATCTAAACCGCTGTGAAATATATGATCCATATACCCCAAATATTGTATTTTTAGGTGTTTGAAGCTGTCGTACAAAAGTAGAAACTTAAACGGAAAGCATAGAAATATAACTTATCTCCCGCTTATAGACTAGGTGTCATTGAGAATGATATCTATGACTTAATTATATTGTGTTAGGTCGCCACAAAAGTTACATTGTATGTGGGAAAAAGTAGTTCACTACATCCAAACTACAAAAAATGGAAAATCTGACATGTCAGTTTACAAATTGCAAGAACAGATCACTCGAGTCAGATTTAAGAGAATGTGTAATTTAGTGTCTTTAACACAGAATGAGGTACAGTGTTTCAAGTAAGAATTAGGCAGGTCTGATGCTGAAAGGGAATTATTGCCTAATAAAGTGTAGTTTCAGTAGTTGGCTTCATGACAAAAGTAATTAACTATTAAAAATGTTACCAATGCTGAACTAAAATATAAACGCAACAATTTCAACAATATTACTTAGTAAAAGTTCATAAGGAAATCAGTCAAATTAAATAAATGCATTAGGCCCTAATCTATGGATTTTTACATGACTGGGCAGGGGCCCACCTACTTGAGAGCCAGGCCCAGCCAATCAGAATTAGTTTTTCCCCACAAAAAGGCTTTATTACAGGCAGAAATACTGTTCCGTTTCATCAACTGTCTGGGTGGCTGGTCTCAGGCGATCCCGCAGGTGAAGAAGCTGGATGTGGAGGTCCTGGGTTGGCGTGTTTACACAGGGTCTGTAGTTGAGGCCGGTTGGACGTACTGCCAAATTCTCTAACATTACGGAGGTAGCTTTAAATTCTAGCAACATCTCTGGTGGACATTACTGCAGTCAGCATGCAAATTGCGCGCTCCCTCGACTTGAGACATCTGTGGCATTCTGGTGTGACAAAACAAAACATTTTTGTGGCCTTTGTCCCCAGCACAAGGTGCATCTGTGTAATGCTATTCAATCAGCTTCTTGATATGCCACACCTGTCAGGTGGATGGATTATTTTGGCAAAGGAGACATGTTTTCTGGGCCATTTTAGTTCAGCTAATTAAACAAGGGACCTGCACTTTACATGTTGCCTTTATATTTTTGTTCAATGTAGATTTGAGTTAGTTCAACTACCACCAAGCTACTGCAAAATGTAATAACATTATTAGTTGAATATATGTACAGTACCTTCAAAGTATTCACACCCCTTGACTTTTTCCACTTTTTTGTTACAGCCTGATTTTAAAATTGATTAAGTTAGTTTTTGTCACTGGCCTACACCTAATACCCCTTAAATTCAAAGTGGAATTATGTTTTCAGTCTTTAATTTAAAAAAAAAATGTAAGCTGAAATGTTTGCATCAAGTATTCAACCCCTTTGTTATGGCAAGCCTAAATAAGTTCAGGGGTAAGAATGTGCTTAAGTTGGATGGACTCCCTCTGTGTGCAATAATGGTGTTTAACATGATTTTTGAATGATCTCATCTCTGTAGCCCACACATACAATTATCTCTTAGGTACCTCAGTCGAGCAGTGAACAAAGGCCAGGGATGTTTTCCAATGCCTCGCAAAGGAGGGCAATCATTGGTAGATGGGTTAAGAAAAAGACTCATCCCTTTGATCATGGTGAAGTTATTAATTCAACTTTGGATGGTGTATCAATACACCCAGTCACTACAAAGATACAGGCTTCCTTCCTAACTCGGCTGCTGAAGAAGCAGGAAACCACTCCGGGATTTCACGATGAGGGCAATGTTGACTTTGACACAATTACGGAGTGTAATGGCTGTGGTAGGCGACAACTGAGAATGGAACAACATTGTAGTTACTCTAACCTAATTCACAGAGTGAAAAGGAACCTTACAGAATGAAAGTATTCCCAAATATACATCCTGTTTCCAATTAAGCAAAACTGCAAAAAATGTGAAATTAATTTTGGCATGAATACAATGCATTATGTTTGGGGCATATCCAACGACATCACTGAGTACCAGTCTTTGTATTTTAACTCTTGATCCTACTTGAGACACAGACGTCTCATCTAGACACCTGGAAATGCAAATGTTTTCAGTGACCAGTTTTTCTTGCGCTTTTCGATGAAACACACGCTCTGTTATAGTCACAGCTGTGATTTAACCAGTTTTAGAAACTTCAGTGTTTTCTATCCACACATACTAATCATATGCATATACTATATTCCTGGCATGAGTAGCGGGACGCTGAAATGTTGCGCGATTTTTAACAGAATGTTTGAAAAAGGAGGGGGTAGACTGAAGAGGTTTAAGCATGGTGTCTGCATCATGTTATGGGTATGCTTGTCATCGGTAAGGATTATTTTTTAAAATGTAAGGATAAAAATGAACTGAATAGAGCTAAGCACAGGCATAGTCCTGGTGGGGGTGGGAAACCTGGTACAGTCTGCTTTTCAACAGACACTGGGAGACAAGGCCACCTTTCAGCAGGACAATAACTTAAAACGCACAGCCAAATATACACTGAAGTTGCTTACAAAATTACTTGAATGATCCTGAGTAGCCTAGTTACAGTTTTGACTTAAATGAATGGCAAGACTTAAATGGCTGTCTAGCAATGATCAACAACCAACTTGATCGAGCTTTAACTTTTTTTTAAAGAATGTGCAATATTGTACAATCCAGGTGTGCAAAGCTTAGACTTACCCAGAAACTCAGTTGTAATTGCTGCCAAAGGTGATTCAAAAAATGTATTGACTCTGGTGTGAGTACTTACGTACATTTAGAAAACATGTTTTCACTTTGTCTCTTGGTAGGGCAGGGGTGAATCAATTTTGAATTCCTTCTGTAACACAATGTGGAATAAGTCAAGTGGTATGAATACTTTCTGAAGGCACTGTAGTTCACTGCCTGTTGACTAGACTTATGGTGTGACATGATGTCCCAGAAAACAAGTTCTGGGGCCATATCAAGAGTAGGAGCGCTTTTCCCTACTCTGAGATGTGCTTAATACACATGGACCCTGAAAGGGACTCTCAAATGAAATGATTTCTCTGATCAGAGCTGCACATTGTTTGTCTATAAGCACTTGTTGCTTTGACAGGATGTGGGTAAAGTATATTTGTTTTGATTAACCCTGCCTCTTGCAAGCAGCTGAGGAAAATAAGATGACAATGCTTAACTGTATTCTCACTGCCAGTGCCACCTCTTGATCAGTCTACCAACGTCAGCACTGATATTCTCACAATCTACTTCTATATTGAAGTAGACCAACTGGTATTACAACATGCACAGTTGTTTAGTCTTACATTAACTCTGACTAGTTTTAACTCCTTTCTGAACAGGTGAGAAGGATGTTGCATTGAATGCTGGATTGGCAAAGAATGAGAATGTTAACTATTTATTTCAAACTGTTCCACTCTGGCTCCACAGTGAAGGCTGGGGGGAAACGAGTGGCCAAGAAGAGCTATGAGGAGAGTCATGCCACCCACCATGTGAACCCAGAGAGGGAACACAAGGTTCCCAAACCCAGGTACAGTTCAGGTAGTCCCTACCTGTTTAATTCCATTAGGTACTTAATGAATACCACCCAATACTCCATCTACAGGGTCTCGCTGATTGACGGAGCTTGGATGATGTATTTCATTTATTTTTTTTACATTTAAGAGAACATCAGGAAAACCTTTAACTGCAATGTTGAGTTTCTTTAAACATTTCATACTGTTCTAGATCTGCAGCCACCTCCAGCCGAATGCAGCTAGTGAGTGTCTTGATGTCAGGGACACTTGACAAGGTAAGGATATCTGACTTAAAATAATGTCTGCATTCGTGTCCCACAAGGGTTGGCCAAGAAACAGGTTTAGCTGTAAACTACAATCATTTGGCTTCATTTGTAATGATCATGCAAGTCAACATTTACTCATAGCCTACCTACTACAGACTGGCATAGTAAAATAGTTTTCTTCCAGATTGCTTGGTCAGCCATGATTTTGAGAAAATTATTTCTTAATTGTTTCAGTTGGGACATGACTTCCCAGAGACCCCAGTAAGTGTGAAACACAGCAGACTCAGACCTGCTTTGGAGAAGGCACACTCGCCAGCTTTCAAGTCTACCTTCTGCATCCAGCAACCGAAAAAGTTCTGAAGTAACACTTGTTGAAGTTGCCTGAAGGAAACATGTGATGTCAACTGTGAAAGACTAGCAGGAAGGTTTAGTTACATGCATGAGAGGACCAACATGAGAAGTCAGAAAATATTTGAATGTTTAGTGCTCTAGAATCCATTCATCTACTTTGAATTGGTTGCACTTTGTAACTGCTTTTAGGTGAGAAAGTGGGGCTTTGTCGATATGGGTGGTGTTCTGCTTACTACAAACCAGCATTTACTGTGCCTTTTTTTTATTAATGAGTGTATGCAAGTGAACTAAAACGCACGTGGTGGGGATTTTGGAATTGGTATGTTGCATAAGAGGGTATAAGATGGATGTCTGACTGTTTCATCCGTGTCTGTTTTTCATAGTGAAAAGCTTAGCATTTGTTTACGGCTTGAATAAAAAAAAAAGTTGCATGGCGTTAGAAACATGTCCTTTTTGTTTTATGGTTAACAAGGTTACCATTTATAATCCGTTCATTGAATAGTTCGGTTGAAAGTGTTTATCATGCTGCAAATTTTGTCGTGACCACAGGGTGGTGACAAGTACATTATCAGCTTGAAGGACATGTTTTTTTTCTTCTTCTTTGTGTCACACTTGTATGTCGTGTTCAAGACAACTGGGACAACTCTGAAATCTTTGACTTCAGTGAGTTTAAGTCAACTGGCAACTCTGGTGGGTGGGGGGGGGGGGGATTCCAAGTTAGAAACTGCTCATCCCTACCTGAAGATCAGATGTCATGACTACACTATTGCCAAAGGTCTTTGGGTGTATTTTCCCTGTTGAGGTATTTTCTGTCTCGCTGGCCTACTATTGACAGGAGCCGTTCTTCCACATGAGCTTGAACACTAGCCTACATTTCCATAATCTACATACTTTAGTCATGTTATTACAGCATACAATACCATGGTTTCTGAGAGTGAAACTTACTCTGGCATGTCTCAGGGAAGCTTTGCCTCACTTTGTCTCCACAGAAACTGACCCACAGCAGACTGTCTTTGAATGGAAGTGCTTCTTTGGAAGAAGTTCTCGGCATGTGTAGACCTCTCTTATAGTGCACTCACAAAATATCTGAGGCTGAACCCAGCAAAGCACTGAAGACTTCCAGTTCCACCATAGAGTATCTAGGGGCTCTTATCTGATACTAAGTAGTGCTCCACTCTTATTGGGTAGTTGGCTGTTTTATGATAGAAACAGGCAGCAAGTCTCTATGAAATTGCTCAAATTATATCCTAAGCGTTTGTATGTCTACACCGTTTAATAATTTTCTTCCTGGCAGTCATACTGTACATGTATTTTTTTATTTAACTAGGCATTGCAGAGTATAGGCACATTGAGTAAATGGAAGTTGATGCATACAGCTGTGTGTGTATATAGTGGAAATATTTGAGGAATGCAGAGAAGTTATGGGTTGGTGTGAGAGGTCTTACTGACCATGTGTAAGATTATGATCTGGAATGTGTGTGGAGGGGGGGGGACTACTGTAGGAGCCAAAACCGACTCAAAACATTTCATTTGGGCTCCACTTTCCAGTCTCCTCGCGGCTTATATTTAATCTTTTGTCTATCTTTGTGGCAAAGAAGTCAGCTGTCAGTGACAGTGAAGGGCTTTTATGGCACACAGGGAAACGATATGCTATGTTAGCCTTAGGCATTTTGTAAGATGGAGGTAGGCAGTTGAATAACCTTGGAAACAAATGCTTTTACAACAGCTGGCAGCCTTTGCCAGCTTCCATTCTAGCAGATGGTGAGGTTGGACAGATTTGGAATATGAGAAGGTACTGGCTTTGTTCCCTCCTTCAGCTGCGTTGAGGCTCTTTGATCCGCTGGGATTTGGCTGGTTACCTGTGCATGCATAATGAGGAGACTGGAGGACAGAAATAAGCAATGCACACACACATACCCTGCCCCAAAGTCCTGTGCATCTGGCTGTGTTACAGGAATGAACCAAAGCATGAAGTGATTCATTAATATGACAAAATGGCATGTTTGTGTAGACTTAAGTAAATGTTTTGATACTCAATATACAGTAAATGTAAATCGATGCATTATTAATTATAGCAATTAGACTGCGCATTTGCTTTGCTGTATACTAAATTAATATGCCACTGAGTTATCTATAATCCATTACGACGTCCTTTTCATTTTGTTTATGCATAGCACAGCACTTTTATGACATAAATCCTGTTACACTATCTAATTGTGGTGAATAACCTTTGTCAAGGAAATGTCAAACCTGAGGTCATTGTTTCAATTCCCAATACAATTTCATGACTGCAACTGGTTTCAATCGAAAAAATACTTGTATTTAACCCATAAGAGTCTAAAAAGCCCTGTCTAAAGGAGGGGGGGTCTAACAATTATTTTTTTCCTCATCAATCTACACACAATACCCCATAACTGATGAAATCAAGATTTAAATATTTGGCTTGAATGCCAAGTGTCACGTCTGGAGGAAACCTGGCACCATTCCAATGGCGAAGCATGGTGGTGGCAGCCATCATGCTGTGGGGATGTTTTTCAGCGGCAGGGACTGGGAGTCTAGTCAGGATCGAGGAAAAGATGAACGGAGCAAAGTACAGAGAGATCCTTGATGAAAACCTGCTCCAGATCGTTCAGGACCTCAGACTGGGGAAAAAAATTCACCTTCCAAGAGGACAATGACGCTAAGTCCTGAGTAAAGGGTCTGAATACTTATGTAAATGTGATATTTCAGTTTAATACATTTGCAAACATTTCTAAACACCTGTTTTTGCTTTGTCATCATGGGGTATTGTGTGTAGAAAAACGATTTAATCCATTTTAGAATACGGCTGTAACGTAACAAAATGTGGAAAAAGGGAAGGGGTCTGAATATTTTCTGAATGCACTGCATACTTTCCTTCAGACGAGACTTGCTAGGCCTGTGGGCATCCAAGAGCAAAACAAACGACATGTACATGTACGTGAGAGTCTCACCTTTCCATATTAGTGTGTAGCTCAAACCGTTCGGATGCTACAGATAATTTTGTGAGAAGACCGATTTGCGGGATGTCTCATGGTCTGACAAACACCGCTCTAGCTCTGTCACCTTTCACCACAGTTGCAGAAGTGCATGTGGTGGATTGAGACATATCCAATGCAAAACAACGTCTCTAACTGACAGATTTTTATGGGAATTTGTATTCTTATGTTAATTTGATTTCCGTGGGGCGGGGAGATCAACCTTCAGGGAAGCTATATATTTTTTTTTCAAGAGCTACAAAAGTTTCTATCTGTGATTCTCCTCACACACTTTTTACCCAAACCTTTTGTACCTTCTGTGTATGTAATTCTGAGGCCTCATAGTCACTTGTGGAGGGATGGAGTGGTTGATGGTATGCTGAGTTGCAGATGGACAGGGCACATTTCCCTGCCAATGACTGCCCATTCCCAGCCATCTGACAGGGTCGATTGCCCCTCTAACGTCTGCTGTACTGCTGAATAAACACTTGAGTCCAACAATAACCTTGCCTCACAGTGGGGAGGAGTAGTAAGAGGGACTCTGTTGCTTTCTTAATAATCATATTCTGTTATTTTAATAAAACACATTTATTCTGCGCAAGAAAATAGTTATAGGCATTGTAAAAAACTATTTGTTTAACAATTTTTTTTTTAACCAATTAGATCTGAAAAAAAACAATGATGTGAAAAGATCGAATGTGATTGGTCAAAAAAACAATTAGTGGAAAAAATATCAGATTTGGGCCACCTGTCTAACCGCAACCAATGTGGCCTAGCCCTTCTGTGGTTGTTGTATTCGTCTGTTTTTGTATATCCACTTGATTTTAGAGGGCACAACATGTTGGATCATTGGTCATCGGTCAGTTGTACAGGTGACCAGGAAGTAGGAATGCACAGATATTGAGAGCGGGAAATTGCATCTACCTGTATGGAATTCTTCCTATATTTATTATTATTTTTTATCTTTGCTGCCAGTGGCGATTTAAGGATGAAAATCTTGGTGGGGCAAACAACAACAAAAGAATGGGGATGCATGCCAGCAAAGTGACTACACAACACAACACAATACTAAACAATACAGGAATTACACAATAACGGTGACAAACTGTGCCCACAAACTGTTAGGGCCTACATAAAGCTCTCCCAATAGCAGAACTTTCTTTTCAGCACCATGGAGTGAATCCTTACCACTGCTACACCTGGCTATCAGCGGGAGCCTTGTCTGGCAGCGAAACAGTTCATTCAGACTCATTTACTCCCTTTAAAAAACATAGCTGATATGGCTGACTTGCTTAAACAAATGTGGTTTCTACTGACAATTGAGATGTATAAACTATGGCATAAGGGGATGACGAGCAGATAAGAGGCAATCCGTAATTTCGATTCATACATTAATGAACGAGCTAAGATGGACATAGTCAATTTAACTATTTGTATTCCAAGTCAGAAGCGTAGGATAAATAAAAGGGGCATACAAGCAGACAATGAAAGCTCTTACAATATTCAATGATTACATATCTCTAAAACAGGCTATAGGCACCACCAAGTGTGCCAAGTCAGAACATTAAACTTAGTTATGAGGGGAAAGGGACCAAATTATTAGGTTGAGGCACATGGGCTACTAACAGCTTACTACACAACATACACTTAGTATTACTTTCTTAGCTACAGCACAGTATACATATCTACGTGGCATATTACATAATTTATGCAACAGCATACAATACATTTTTGGACTCACCTTGTTGTGCTGTGCTCACTTGAACAGGAAGGTGGTGCGCCGGTCCTTGTGGGCAAATTTTGTCATCAAACTTTATAATCTAAATCTGTCATTCTCTGGATTTATGGTGCTTTCAAGACAACTGGGAACAAGGTTGAATCACGTCGGAGCTCTAGAAAGAGGCCCGAGTTGGATGACTGTACAAAAAGTATTTTTCCAGTCAGAGCTAGTTTTTTTCAGAGTTTGCAGTTGTCCTAAACTCACTGAAGTCTGAGATTTCCCAGTTCCGAGTTTCCAGTTGTTTTGAACGCAGCAGAAATCATGCTAGATTGACAGCATGGCCAATGCCCATGGTGTTGAATGTTTATCCTTTTAAGCTTGGTAAAGAGACCCGTACACTCAGACTTGGACCAAACACCCACTCCACTGAATAGCAGGCTAGTGATTGCTTTGCTTTGTTGTGTAATGTCCAATGGAATGTCCAATGGCCGATGAGCACCGATACGTTTTATCTGTGTGACGCAGCGGGCTAAGGCACTGCATCTCAGTGCTAGAGGTGTCACTGCAGACCCTGGTTCAATTCCAGGCTGTATCACAACCAGCCGTGATTGGCAGTCCCATAGGGTGGCGCACAATTGGCCCAGCATTGTTAGGGTTTGGCCGGGGTAGGTTGTGATTGTAAATAAGAATTTGTTCTTAACTGACTAGTCTAGTTAAATTAAATACAAATATTACATCTATAATTTCTCTTCTTTGAAAAGAATTTGGCAGTAGATTGTTCACATGATTCATGAAGATGACTGCTTTCTAGCTTGCTAGCTAAGATTTTGAAAGTATGATGTCGACGTGATCAATCCAGTCAAGGCTACAGTAGATAAACTCAGCAAAAAAAAAACGTCCCTTTTTCAGGACACTGTCTTTCAAAGATAATTTGTAAAAATCCAAATAATTTAACAGATCTTCATTGTAAAGGGTTTAAACGCTGTTTACCATGCTTGTTCAATGAACCATAAACAATTAATGAAAATGCACCTGTGGAACAGTCGTTAAGACACTATCATCTTACAGAAGGTAGGCAATTAAGGTCACAGTTGTGAAAACTTAGGACACTGTAGAGGCCTTTCTACTGACTCTGAAAAACACCAAAAGAAAGATGTACAGGGTCCCAGCTCATCTGTGTGAACGTACCTTAGGCATGCTGCAAGGAGGCATCAGGACTGCAGACGTGGCTAGGGCAATAAATTGCAATGTCCGTGCTGTGAGATGCCTAAGACAGCGCTACAGAGAGACAGGACGGACAGCTGATCGTTCTCGCAGTGGCAGACCAAACGTAACAACTACACAGGAACGGGACATCCGAACATCACACCTGCGGGACAGGTACAGGATGGCAACAACAACTGCCCAAGTTACACCAGGAACGCACAATCCCTCCATCAGTGTTCAGACTGTCCGCAATAGGCTGAGAGAGGCTGGACTGAGGGCTTGTAGGCCTGTTGTAAGGCAGGTCCTCACCAGACATCACTGGCAACAACGTCGCCTATGGGCACAAACCCACCGTCGCTGGACCAATCAGGACTGGCAAAAAGTGCTCTTCAATGATGAGTCGCGGTTTTGTCTCACCGGGGGGGTGATGGTCGGATTTGCGTTTATTGTCAAAGGAATGAGCGTTACACCAAGGCCTGTACTCTGGTGAGGGATCAATTTGGAGGTGGAGGGTCCGTCATGATCTGGGGTGGTGTGTCACAGCATCATCGGACTGAGCTTGTTGTCATTGCAGGCAATCTCAACGCTGTGCGTTACAGGGAAGACATCCCCCTCCTTCGTGGTACCCTTTCAGCATGGCTCATACTGACATGACCCTCCAGCATGACAATGCCACCAGCCATACTGTTTGTTCTGTGTGTGATCGCCTGCAAGACAGGAATGTCAGTGTTCTGCCATGGCCAGGGAAGAGCCCGAATCTATATCCCATTGAGCACGTCTGGGACCTGTTGAATCGGAGGGTGAGGGCTAGGGCCATTCCCCCCAGAAATGTCTGGGAACTTGCAGGTACCTTGGTGGAAGAGTGGGGTAACATCTCACAGCAGGAACTGGCAAATCTAGTGCAGTCCATGAGGAGGAGATGCACTGCAGTACTTAATGCAGCTGGTGGCCACACCAGATACTGACTGTTACTTTTGATTTTGATCCCCCTTTGTTCAAGGGCATACTATCCCATTTCTGTTAGTCACATGTCTGTGGAACTTGTTCAGTTTATGTCTAAGTTGTTGAATCTTATGTTCGTACAAATATTTACACGTTAAGTTTGCTGAAAATGAAACGCAGTTGACAGTGAGAGGACGTTTCTTTTTTTCTGCTGAATTTATATTGTGGCCAATGACCTTGAGCCTTCTTGGATGGGCACTTCTAATGTAACTCTATGGCAGCACCCAAGGGGCTTGAATTTTCGAGCTCTCCCAGTAGATTTTATATTGACGTAATGTATCCATGAGCGACTTTACAGTCAATCTCTGCACAACTAGAGAGCATTACCAACCGCTGCGCTCCATATTTTCCACCGGCTGCCCCACCACCACAGAAAGCACTGAGCTAGGCTGAAACACCTGCATTTTAGAACTGCCTTACTTACTCAAGAAAGCAAAAAAGAGACTGTTTAAATGCGACTTTATTGACTCAAAGATTATTACTTTTTAAAATGTTTTACATTGTTTGCAAACTGATATGTGACATGTATTATGCCAAAAGAACATGCAAAACAATTATATATGTTTCATTTTTTAGCTAAACAATGAACCAGTGCAAAACAAACGTAGATCTTTGGTTGCTTCTTTTGTCTATTTATTAGAGGCAAACAGTGCCAACCTGTCATTCAGGGCAGGTGGGGCAGAGCCCCAGCTCTTTTGAGCCCTAACTGCCCCAAATGACAGGTCGGCACTGTTTGCCTCTAATAAATAGACAAAAGAAGCAACCAAAGATCTACGTTTGTTTTGCACTGGTTCATGAACATTTGGTATCCCACCTGTGCTAGGTTGGTTGTCAGGAACTTTTGACTAGGTTGGCATTAGCGGATGCCAAGTGTCATGAACAGATTGTTTTAAAGTTGCACATAAAAAATAGTTTATAATAGGTGTTTTGATTTGCTTTCAGACCGGTCACTCGCACCTTGAAAATACTAAGAAATATAGTGGACTGGAGAGTTTTCTTTGAATGTTATTAGTTTGTGCCTCACGGTGTCGCCATACACCTGACTATAACGGGTACAATGAGCAAAGCCATCCCCACATTTGATTTACCTTAAATGAAATCATCACTCAATGAAGGACCCATCCAGTGATCCTCGTTTAACAAATAATTCTACACTACGTCACCACATCAGATACATGTAATATGTTATATAGATCCATTTCATCGCATGGGACGCAATACAAAAATATAAGTAGTTTTCTTCCCATCATCAATGTGCATCGTCACTACTGTAGTTTGATTAAATAAGAGCATGCACATGAGGCATACACTGCACACAGGGTTCAAATTGCTTGGTTACAGGTCCGGCGCTGTTGACGCGCAGTTGCGTTGCCCGACCAGCTCTAAATGACCTCATGGAGGAGTAGCCGACTGGTCTAGAGAGGGAGGAGCTCGCGCCCTACCTTTGGTCCATCAAGGGATTCATGTGGAGATAAGCTGCCGGGAAAACTTTTTCCTACTGGGATATCCATGACATTTACCAGGTAAATATTGGACTTTTAAGTTCAGTGTTTTCGCCTTTATTCAAAGATCAAGTACAGCTTGGACTGTGTTTAGTTGGTTTTGAGGAGAAAGTAGCATAACTAGCTATACGGGGAGCTTTTCCTCGGCTGTCTAACGTTAACGTTACTAGCTTACGTTAGTGAAGGAAGAGCTAGCAAGGAGAATATGTTGGGACATGTCTCCTACTGGAAGCGCTGTGAGTTTACATTGAGGAGAGAAACAGAACGTTAAATAAATGTATACTATTATACGGGAAGAAGTGTGTTTAATATAGTGAGCGATATGGCCTCACTTTAAATACATGATTGTTGAGCAAAGTATGAGAGGGGGTTCTCTTGTTAAGTGCCTATGACAGTTTGAGCTTCTCGGCAAGCTGTCAAGTCTTATAGCAAAAATCTTCTTCAGACATTTCTATTGAGTCCAACCATTACTGAAACTTCTGAAAATTTTAAAAACTAGATGTGCAACGTGTCAGGTTTTGTCATTGTTATCAATCAGAACTTTGACTACCTAAATCATTTTGGCCTTATTTGATCTTAGGCGCACACTGAAACTGCCGCACATTGGTGTGCTTAGGAAATGTGTAAAATGTCAGCAATGCATCCCTACGAGAAACTAAAAAAGCAGTTGTTGACTTTGCTACTAGAAATAACATGGTAATGGTATAGTAACACCTTAGTTACACACCACGAAAACATTTGGCCAGACACCAATTAATTTAAGTACAGTATAGGCAAGTAATATTTTTTTCAGGGTAACTAAAACCCCAAACACTGTAGAATAACGGTTAACCCCCCCCCCCCCCTTTCAGCCTTATCCTCAGTCTTTCTTCCGTTTTACCATACTGTTCTTGTGTTGTTACCCCTCTATAACAAAACAAAGTAGTCCTATGTGGTGTGTTGATGTTTAAACTCTATTCTTAGATGAGATGTGGTGGTTTTGAAATCAAGACATAAGCCATATGCAGTAATCTTGCTCACCCACATGGGTTTGAGTCATGTTGAAGTAAGGTCGGGTCTGCACTTGACACTTACATGCGACTTCTGCTATCAGAATACGAAAATTGCATTGAAAAGACGGGTCTAGACACACAAAAGTCACTTTGTGGTCTCTCTCCCCCTCTCTCTCTACCGCACCTGCTGTCTCAACCTCTGAATGCTCAGCTATGAAAAGCCATCTTACATTTACTCCTGAGGTGCTGACCTGTTGCACACTCTCCAACCACTGTGATTATTATTTTACCCTGCTGGTCATTTATAAACGTTTAAACATCTTGAAGAACGATCTTGCCTTAATTAATAGCCATGTACTCTTATAATATCTACCCGACACAGCCACAGAGGAGGACTGGCCACCCCTCAGAGCCTGGTTCCTCTCTAGGTTTATTCCTAGGTTCCTTCTTTTCTAGGGAGTTTTCCTAATCACTGTGCTTCTACATCTGGATTGCTTGATGTTTGGGGTTTTAGGCTGGTTTTCTGTATAAGCACTTTGTGACATCTGTTGATGTAAAAAGGGCTTTATAAATACATTTGATTTGATTTGGTCTGATTGTGTTCAGATATGGCTGACCACTTCAGGTGGTCAGGGATGCATTGTGTGTGGATTTATCCTCAGTTTGGGCGCAATCAAGCTACCAAAAGCACATACAGTGGGTCGACGTCATCAGCACTCCTACCACAAATCTCCAGAAAACTTGTGTTTTGGGGCTGAGGCAACCTTTTCATTATAGCATTGGAAGAAATACATTCCTAGAGTGTGAGGAATGTGTTTGCTGGCCTCATAAATGCTAGCAGCTAGCTAATATTTAGAAAAAATATTTTCTTTTTGGCTAGAGTTATGCTAACCCGTTTGCGGGTTATGCTAACCCGTTTGCGATCCCTTTAGCGTTGCTTGCTAGTTTGCTGGCTAGCTACAGAGGTTAGCTGGTTAGTAAGCTACAAAGGTTAGCTACAGTGGTTAGCTACTGCCGTCAGTTGTTGTTGTGTTATTTTCATATTTTGCCTATTCCACCATTTGTAGAATGCATACTGGCATTTGAATATAGTGCGGGAAAGGGGAATCTGGACACACTGTGGATATCGTAGACACATGTAGGTGTAGATGCATGATGCGTTCGGAATTCCATGATCAGAACTCTACGATCAGAATACTAAAACTGCATGATCTGTCAAGTCATGGACTCTTATAGTCTCCACCCGGCACAGCCAGAAGAGGACTGGTCACCCCTCAGAGCTTTCTTCCTAGGTTCCTGCCTTTCTAGGAACCTAAAACTACTTACCTGGGAATATTGAAGACTCATGTTAAAAGGAACCACCAGCTTTCATATGTTCTCATGTTGTGAGCAAGGAACTTAAACGTTAGCTTTCTTACATGGTACATATTGCACTTTTACTTTCTTCTCCAACACTTTGTTTTTGAATTATTTAAACCAAATTGAACATGTTTCATTATTTACTTGAGGCTAAATTGATTTTATTGATGTATTATATTAAGTTAAAAAAATGTTCATTCAGTATTTTTGTAATTGTCATTATTACAAATAAATAAAACAAAATCGTCAGATTAATCGGTATCGTCTTTTTTTGGTCCTCCAATAATCGGTATCGGTATCTGCGTTGAAAAATCCTAATCGGTCGACCTCTAGTTCATAGCCAGTTGGCCAATAACAGGTGCTTGCACCAAGGAGACAATGTTGGGGCTGAGGAGTCAATGGAGCCACTGACCAGAGAGTGATAATAATAATAATAATAATGAATGGCATTTAGCAGATGCTTTTCTCCAAAGTGACTTAGTCATGCATAGAAATGTATACACCAGAATTGTTTTGTGTGGCAAAGACTGTAAAGTGTGTGGAGTTTGCAGAGTTCTCTGTGTCAGTTGGTTTTGTAAAATTAAATGTTATTGGAAAGATTCTGCTCTAATCTGGTTGTGGGCTAATGTCTATTGGGTTGACACCAATAACAAATGTGGCTGAAGGAGGTCAGTCCACCCTCCAGAGGCAAGAAGTTGGGTGGGATGGAGTGTTTGTTTGAAACAGCAAATTAATGATTTGTATTCACACTCCCAGTTTGAATCATAGATCATTATGGGAACGTTTTTATTGTGTCATGGTTGTTTCAGTGGTTTGAGGGGCCTGTTGTGAAATTATCCTTTATTAACAGTGGCTTTTGCCCCTCTGTGTCATGCCAACCCCTTGCACTGAGGCCGCTCATTGCAAGCCCTCTGATGTAATTACTGTAAACATCATTGTAGTATTTGAAGAGTACACATGGCCATATAAATCCAGAAGAAGGTATCTGTGTAGATTGTCATAATAAGAGGTTGTTTTATTATTAATGTGATATAACTAGATGCTATTATTTGTCTGTGGTCATAGGATCCCTCACAGTTAATAATAGGATGATACTGATATGCCATCATTTTATCATTGGTTCTTAGTGCTATGATCTGCTCAGTACAGCTGCCAATGGCTAGCCTAATTTAAAAATAGTACACAGGCTATTACATTCACCAGTTTCTAGCCTATAGGGTACGGGGCATTGTGTAATTGCATTAGGTACAATTTCTCAAGGGTTCAAAGAAGTTTGTATCTAAACGCTCGCCTTAACTCTTTTAACCCCACCATTTAATTGCACTGCTTCCCTCTAGGCATCAATTAAAATGTAGCAGAATGACAGATGCATATTGAGTTGCCTTTGTGTATTGGTGGAGGATTTGGTTTCTGAACATGAGAGCAGCTCCGGTAGAGAGAACAGAGAGAATGTGATGAGCAAACAAAGCTACTGTATGACACTGTGAGATTTCAGAGTGACCTCATTAGCTTACTGAGAACGTACAGTTTAGAAACCACAATTATTTTGGTCTGCCAAATGTTTTATGATTGCACGCTTTAATCAACACATTCGACTCAATGAGACATTTCAGTAAACTGACATGGGAATAATACATTTATGAAAGGACTCCCATAAAAACCCTCAGTGAGCTACAGTACTGAATGAGATCCCAAGCCTGTGTGTGAGCACAACCAAAGGTTTTTAACAGTACCTCCTGATGAAACAGCTGTTATTAACATTTTTGTTAAGCATTTAGAAAGCCCCAGAGAGAAATGGAGGGGTAGATAGCTGTGTTGTTATGACTGTGGAGTATAAGAGGGGCTGGGTCTCCGCTCAGGCTGTGACCAATTGTATTCAAGCCCCTTCCCTTTTTCCACATTTTGTTACATTAAAGCCTATTTTAAAATGTATTAAATTATTTCCCATCAATCTCCACACAATATCCCATCATGACAAAACGAAAACAGGTTTTTAGAAATTTTAGCAAAAACATAAATACCTTATTTACATTAGTATTCAGAGACTCGAAATTGAGCTCAGGTGCATCCTGTTTCCATTGATCATCCTTGAGATGTTTCTATAACTTGATTGGAGTCCAGCTGTGGTAAATTCAATTGATTGGACATGATTTGGAAAGGCACACACACCTGTCTATATAAGGTCCTACAGTTGACAGTGCATGGCAGAGCAAAAACCAAGCCATGAGTTTGAAGGAATTGTCCGTAGAGCTCCCAGACAGGATTGTGTCAAGGCACAGATCTGGGGAAGGGTACCAAAACATTTCTGCAGCATTGAAGGTCCCCAAGAACACAGTGTTCTCCATCATTCTTAAGTGGAAGATGTTAAGAACCAACAAGACTCTCCCTAGAGCTGGCAGCCCGGCCAAACTGAGCAATCGCGGGAGAAGGGCCTTGGTCAGGGAGGTGACCAAGAAACCGATGGTCACTGACAGAGCTCCAGAGTTCCTCTGTGGAGATGAACCATCTCTGCAGCACTCCACCAATCAGGCCTTTATAGTAGAGTGGCAAGACGGAAGCCACTACTAAGCAAAAGGCACATGACAGCCCACTTGGAGTTTGCCAAAAGGCATCCAAAGGACTCTCAGACCATGAGAAACAAGATTATCTGGTCTGATGAAACCAAGATTGAGCTCTTTGGCCTGAATGCCAAGCGCCACGTCTGGAGGAAACCTGCCACCATCCCTACAGTGAAGCATGGTGGTGTGAGCATCATGCTGTGGGGATGTTTTTCAGCGGCAGGGACTGGGAGACTAGTCAGGATCGAGGGAAAGATTAATGGAGTAAAGTACAGAGAGATCCTTGATGAAAACTTGCTCCAGAGCGCTTAGGACCTCAGACTGGGGCGAAGGTTCACCTTCCAACAGGATAACGACCCTAAGCACACAGCCAACACAATGCAGAAGTGGTTTCGGGACAAGTCTCTGAATGTCCTTGAGTGGCCCAGCCAGAGCCCGGACTTGAAGCCGATCGAACATCTGGAGAGACCTGAAAATAGCTTTGCAGCCAACCTGACAGAACTTGAGAGGACCTGCAGAGGAGAATGGGTGAAACTCCCCAAATTCAGGTGTGCCAAGCTTGTAGCGTCATACCCAAGAAGACTCAAAGCTGTAATTGTTGACAAAGGTCTTTCAACAAAGTAGTGAGTAAAGGGTATTTTTTTTATTGTCATTTGCCAACATTTCTAAGAGCCTGTTTTTGCCTTGTCATTGTGAGGTATTGTGTGTAGATTGATGAGTGGAAAAAAATATTTAATCCATTTTAGAATAAAATTAGGAAAAAGTCAAGGGGTCTGAATACTTTTCAAATGCACTATATGTAAACCCTGAATTGCTAATGCTATGTATAGGCCAATCAAATCAAATGTATTTATAAAGCTCTTTCTACATCAGCCGATGTCACAAAGTGCTGTACAGAAGCCCAGCATAAAACCCCAAACAGCAAGCAATGCAGATGTAGAAGCATGGCGGCTAGGAAAAACTCCCTAGAAAGGCCAGAACCTAGGAAGAAACCTAGAGAGGAACCAGGCTCTGAGGGGTGGCCAGTCCTCTTCAGGCTGTGCGGGTGGAGATTATAACAGTACATGGCCAAGATGTTCAAACGTTCATAGATGACCAGCAGGGTCAGATAATAATAATCACAGTGTTTGTAGAGGGTGCAACAGGTCAGCACCTCAGGAGTAAATGTCAGTTGGCTTTTCATAGCCGATCATTCAGAGTTAGAGACAGCAGGTGTGGTTGAGAGAGAGAGTCCAAATCAGCAGGTCTGGGACAAGGTAGCAGGTAGAACAATATCAGGTAGAACAATTGAAACTGGAGCAGCAGCATGACCAGGTGGACTGGGGACAGCAAGTAGTCATCAGGTCGGGTAGTCCTGAGGCATGGTCCTAGGGCTCAGGTCCTGAGAGAGAGAAAGATAGAAAGAGAGAGAGAGAGAATTAGAGGGTGCACACTTAAATTCACACAGGACACCGGATGAGACAGGAGAAAAACTCCAGACTGACCCTAGCTCCCCGACACAAAGTATTGCAGCATAAATACTGGAGGCTGACAGGAGGGGTCGGGAGACACTGTGGCCCTGTCCGACGATTCCCTAGGACAGGGCCAAATAGGCAGGATATAACCTCACCCACTTTGCCATATTGGCACTCCCCAGAAGAAGCAGTCCTCTATAGGAATTATTGGAATTCTACATTATTTCAATTAAGTGTTAAGGACAAAATTATAGCTGTTAAAGTATTTTTATTGTTGTGGGGACACTAACATTAGAACTTAAAAATATATACTTTAATGTTATATATATACAGTGCCTTGCGAAAGTATTCGGCCCCCTTGAACATTGCGACCTTTTGCCACATTTCAGGCTTCAAACATAAAGATATAAAACTGTATTTTTTTGTGAAGAATCAACAACAAGTGGGACACAATCATGCAGTGGAACGACATTTATTGGATATTTCAAACTTTTGTAACAAATCAAAAACTGAAAAATTGGGCGTGCAAAATTATTCAGCCCCCTTAAGTTAATACTTTGTAGCGCCACCTTTTGCTGCGATTACAGCTGTAAGTCGCTTGGGGTATGTCTCTATCAGTTTTGCACATCGAGAGACTGACATTTTTTCCCATTCCTCCTTGCAAAACAGCTCGAGCTCAGTGAGGTTGGATGGAGAGCATTTGTGAACAGCAGTTTTCAGTTCTTTCCACAGATTCTCGATTGGATTCAGGTCTGGACTTTGACTTGGCCATTCTAACACCTGGATATGTTTATTTTTGAACCATTCCATTGTAGATTTTGCTTTATGTTTTGGATCATTGTCTTGTTGGAAGACAAATCTCCGTCCCAGTCTCAGGTCTTTTGCAGACTCCATCAGGTTTTCTTCCAGAATGGTCCTGTATTTGGCTCCATCCATCTTCCCATCAATTTTAACCATCTTCCCTGTCCCTGCTGAAGAAAAGCAGGCCCAAACCATGTTGCTGCCACCACCATGTTTGACAGTGGAGATGGTGTGTTCAGGGTCATGAGCTGTGTTGCTTTTACGCCAAACATAACGTTTTGCATTGTTGCCAAAAAGTTCAATTTTGGTTTCATCTGACCAGAGCACCTTCTTCCACATGTTTGGTGTGTCTCCCAGGTGGCTTGTGGCAAACTTTAAACAACACTTTTTATGGATATCTTTAAGAAATGGCTTTCTTCTTGCCACTCTTCCATAAAGGCCAGATTTGTGCAATATACGACTGATTGTTGTCCTATGGACAGAGTCTCCCACCTCAGCTGTAGATCTCTGCAGTTCATCCAGAGTGATCATGGGCCTCTTGGCTGCATCTCTGATCAGTCTTCTCCTTGTATGAGCTGAAAGTTTAGAGGGACGGCCAGGTCTTGGTAGATTTGCAGTGGTCTGATACTCCTTCCATTTCAATATTATCGCTTGCACAGTGCTCCTTGGGATGTTTAAAGCTTGGGAAATCTTTTTGTAACCAAATCCAGCTTTAAACTTCTTCACAACAGTATCTCGGACCTGCCTGGTGTGTTTCTTGTTCTTCATGATGCTCTCTGCGCTTTTAACGGACCTCTGAGACTATCACAGTGCAGGTGCATTTATACGGAGACTTGATTACACACAGGTGGATTGTATTTATCATCATTAGTCATTTAGGTCAACATTGGATCATTCAGAGATCCTCACTGAACTTCTGGAGAGAGTTTGCTGCACTGAAAGTAAAGGGGCTGAATAATTTTGCACGCCCAATTTTTAAGTTTTTGTGGAAAGAACTGAAAACTGCTGTTCACAAATGCTCTCCATCCAACCTCACTGAGCTCGAGCTGTTTTGCAAGGAGGAATGGGAAAAAAATGTCAGTCTCTCGATGTGCAAAACTGATAGAGACATACCCCAAGCGACTTACAGCTGTAATCGCAGCAAAAGGTGGCGCTACAAAGTATTAACTTAAGGGGGCTGAATAATTTTGCACGCCCAATTTTTCAGTTTTTGATTTGTTAAAAAAGTTTGAAATATCCAATAAATGTCGTTCCACTTCATGATTGTGTCCCACTTGTTGTTGATTCTTCACAAAAAAATACAGTTTTATATCTTTATGTTTGAAGCCTGAAATGTGGCAAAAGGTCGCAAAGTTCAAGGGGGCCGAATACTTTCGCAATGCACTGTATATATATATATATATATATATATATATATATATATATATATATATATATATATATATATATGTTGTTTAGCTCACATAATATAATTTAATAGTATTCATTAAGGTGTCCGTAATAGCATAAATATGTCAAAAATAAATGTAGACATTAATAAATGCATTTCTGTAGCTTCCAAAATATTTTTTACAATGATGGGGAAGTGCCAAGATGGAGGTGCGTTGGCTACAGAACAGCATCCCCCTTTCAGTCATCTAGTGTATATATAAATAATTGGCTGTGACTCGCAGGCCAACTGGTTCTTGAGAGAGGGTCACTCACAGTTAAAACAGTTTCAAGGTGATCATGATTTTGGTGTTTATTAATGCAGTGCACTCTTGTGATATTCAAACATGTTTCCCTATAGCCTCTCACAACAGTTAGGCTACCTCCACAATCTGCCATGAGAGAGTGCTGTGTTGTGGTCTTTTTCTTAGCGGTATATAGTCTATATTACTGTTTGTTCAATTTGAGGTAGTCTAATAATAAACCATGAAGCCTTATCTGCAAACTGTCTGGGCTCAGGCTGAACACCTGTGTAATGTTTATCAGCCAAAACCCAGGAGTGATTTATTAGACGTACATGTTTGCTTTCAACAAAGGAAACAGGTCTGAGTCCCTGTGATGCCAATTTTGTTAAATGTCTTACTAGCCTAGGAATCCCTACGAGTGAAACTCATGAAGTAAAATGGATGAAGATGCTATGTGTTAAGAGAAAGCCCGTAGACTTTAAACCTGGCAAGTTAATGTTTGACTCTAATCAAATAGCCTAGCAGGAAACCCCAAACTCCCTGCCAAATATCTGGCTATGGTCTGGATATGCTAAGTCTGACTCAGAGTTGTCCGTAAGCAGGGAAGGAACAAGATTCTGAGGAATAGTTAGTGCTGTCCAGCTTTTTATAATCTCATAGACCAACGGTCACCAACCGTTGTCGATCTCCAAGGCATTTCTGTTTCTTTGCAAACATTTCTATAAAGAACCCAACGATAAAGCCTTGTGTTAAATTTTTTTTGCTGCCCTGCACGCCGGGCAGGCAAACTGTTGCCATTTCATGTGTCTGAAGATACAAACTCTGCCTTCCTGGTGGGCCTGGAGAGGAAAACATGTGCACTATGCTACCACTGGCCAATCAGATTGCGCAGATGACCGAGTCTGCAGTAACATAGCAGGCATAAAAGAAAGCTACGACAAAATTGATAATGTGAGATTGCAATCGTTTAAAACACAGACTAGAGAGAGACTGTCAACGAATACAGCAAAGAGCTGCTGTTTTTATGACTGAGTTCATGTTTACGTTCTTACTCAGCTCTGTCAACACTTTGTATTCAACACTTTTATAAGCCATGAAATGCACGTTCTTCCTATTTCCACTCAGCGCTACAACAAGCAGTGCACCTGTAATGAATAAGTAGGAAAGTGTATCTATAGGCTTGCGTTGTTGTTATTATTAGCGGCGTTGGTCTTTTTTAATTTCAAGGAATATTTCACTTTCTCTGTTCATATGCGTAACAACATGAGTTTGTGCATGAGGCAGAAATAATGAGGTGCGACTTGAGTTTTGCCATCAACTGGAAGATGGTGTCCCTTTTTGGTCAGTGTCAGTGGAGGATAGGGAGAGCGGAGGGATGTTGAGTGACGGACCCTCACTGCTGAGACTCACCATCAGATGCAGGCACCATCAGCCCAGTAAAATAAAAAGCAAATTATTTAAATGTATGCTCACTCAGCTGTGCCTCCCAAGTAATACAATAATGGGTCTATTACTGGTGTAATCATATAGCCTACCTCAAACTTTGAAATATAATTTTTTTAAATGTCCTGAACAACAATGCATTGGCAGGTAAATTCAAGCAAAGACAGGATGCGGTGATAATGTATTGGGCCTATAGCTTACTGCACAAACCTCATTGCTACAGTACTGTTTTTAATTGGTTAATGTTGCATAGGCTTACATTTTTTTTAATCAGAGCGGTAGATCTCGGCATGCATTTTGACTCTGAAAGTGATCTTGACTCAGAAAAGGTTGGTGAACACTGTCACAGACAAACAAGAGTGTTTTTTCCTGTTTGGGAGTGTTCCTAGTCAGGTGAGGAGGAGGATTTATGGAGTCTCCCTGATGTTCATTAAAAGAAACCAGATAAAGATTGTAAATAGATGTGGGCAGGCTGAGGCTGGCAAATGGTATCCTAACTCATAGCTAGCTATCAATAGAGGTCGACCGATTAATCGGAATTGGCGATTAATTAGGGCCGATTTCAAGTTTTCATAACAATCGGAAATCGGTATTTTTGGGCGCCGATTTACCGCAAAAAAAATAAAAAGTATTTTATTTTTTATATATCTTTATGGAAATTACCACAGGCAAGTCTGATTAGGCTTAAGCCTCATTAACATTACATCTGAGCAGTCCATTGCGTTGCATCGGCTGTCATTAATTTCAATGGGGACCGACCTCTTGTGGCTGAAGGCTCCGTTGCGAAACGGGTGCTGCATACTTAATAATTTTCCAAACTTTGCTTTGTCTTCGGTGCCTATATAATTTTCCAAACTTTGCTTTGTCTTCGGCGCCTATATCTATAGGCGGACTGCAGTAACTACACGCCACGGCCACTGCCATTGAAGGTAGTTGTAACAGAACAACGGCCATTAGCATTACGTCACTACAAGTGTTACGTCCCTACATGCACACTAGCTAGCTAGGACACACTAGGTCAGGGTAAAAAAAAGTTTAATAAATATTGGGCCAAACAGTAAAAACATTTATTTAATTTTTTAATAAGATCATCTTTGAGAATGAACAATCACCAAAACAAAAGCTAGACAGTTAGACAATAAAAAATTCCTCAAATTATTAATTCAGGAGTATTTTTGTCATGGCATGGGGCCACAATTGATTTTGTTATAATGTTTAATTCACTCAGATAGTATAAGCCATGGCAAAATGTGTAGAATTACAGGCAATTAGCATTAAAACGGCCAATGTTCTCTCAACCCCATGACAAGATGCATAGAATTGCAGAAGATTTTCTTTAAAACCAGCTACATTCTGTCACAGCAGCTACAAGGAGGGCCTCTAAAATGTGTGCACCATTGGCCATGTCCCCGCCACGCCCACCACCTAAGCCCCATTTTGATCCAACACTAGCTAGCTAGTACACACTAGCTCATTGACTAGTAAACATTAGCTAGCTGGCTAGTACACACTCGCTAGCAAGCACACACTAGCTAGCTAATACAGCTAGCTCCGTCCAGTGTGAAGATGACGTACACCATAATAAAATAGGTCACAATGTGTACGCGGCATTAGCTGTACCACAGCTTCTGCCATAGAAACAAACGTAGCATGGCTCTGTGTCCGTTGTTTTACCTTTACATTGCAGAAACTGCTCGTCTGTAGACCAAACCGTTCAAACTAAAGACCTATTTTACTTGAGAAAAAAAAATCTAGCACAAATTCCCAGGACACTCTTAAAGGGGTACACATCATGAATCATCGTGAGTAAGGAACTATGAAAAAGGAAATAAATGTTTGTTGCAAAAAATTTATGATTTGCAGTATGGATTAGATGAGATGGAGGTCATTACCATAAAATAAATTGGGACATTTTTGTTGTGCCACAGAATATTTTTTATCCCATCATGGTGTAAAAAAGGTTGAGAACCACTGGTGTAGGGTAATGTTTCTTGGGTATGAGGTGATGTATTTGGAAAGGGAGCGATGCGCAATGTCTTGTCTGCAAGTGTCTAAAGCGTAGGCGATAATAATAATAATACAATAATAATAATACATTTATTCAACTTTTATAGCATCAGGTATAGACATAGACATGTCAGGTAGACTCAGTTTCCACAGCTCCAAGTACAACTGTACATTCTAAGTAATGATCGCCTTCAAAAACATGTTCAGCGCTGCTGGGAAGCTTGGATAGGGCATTAGAAACCGTTTCTCACACTCTTGACTTCTGAATAGGCAGTGGCATTTTCAGGGTGGAAGTTTATGCCCCCAAAATCACATTAGTAGTACCAGAATTAGCTTGCTCTCAAAATTACCTGAAAAAGTGAAATTGTCTGTTTAATAAAAGTTATCCTCCTGGGTAAAATAACTGGCTAATGAGCAGATTAGACCTGTCATCGTTTTTAATTTCAACAAAAATAATGTCTACATACATTATAGATGAAAAAGTGGGTTACTTGCCTCTAGTCACTGCTGTAAATTGTTTGAATCTGCTTGTGACAGCATGACCTCATTTTTGGCCTGAAGGTAAGGTGAATAATCATACGATTTGAGAATGTCAGGCTATTTTCCCAGGATCTTAAAAAGTTTCTAAGAACACACTGCTCCAAGCATGTTTATTTCGCAGGTAAACTACCGTACAGGCATGGACATAAGTTGCTCCAGACAGGAATTTCCTCAGTTAAACTATTTGTGTTATAGCCTAGCATAACAGTCCTAGCCTAAATCCTCTTATTACACCACCAGTTGTCATGGATGCATCCTATATGGTCATGTTATACCCCGTGTGCAACCTGGGGAGCAGAAAATGTTTGCACACAACTTGAATTAGCCTATGCAGGCATGAACATGGATGTTAAATCTCTCCGTGTGACAGGATTGTGTAGGCTACTTCAAAAGTCTAACTACATTAACTTTGTTAACCCAAGTGCTAGTATAGTATTAGTAGAACATTGGAAACAGATATGGCCAGTAAAGAGTTAATTAACAACTTCATTCTTGCTGCCTTAAAGTAGAACTGGCAGCGTTTTAATTTCTTAGCACATATGAAACAAACAGACAATCATAATATCAATCAAAAATATCAAATTCACAGTTTATGCTTCAAAATCAACATTATAAGAGGTTTTAAAAATAATATGTTCTATTTGACTCAACATTCCATGACGTACAGTAAGGCATTGTTGGCAGAATAGATAGATGCAATTCAATGCATGATTAATATAATTCACCAATACATTTCTTGGTAGTCCAAAAAATATTGCTATCAGGTTTTAAATCAGAGCTGGCCTGGTACATTGTTTGCTGCCTCCACCCATTCGGAATGCACCATTTCAGTTTCAATGACTCAATATTTTGAACAAAAACGGATGACTGTATCTAAGGCTGGGAATGTCAATACAATTAAACTAGCAAGGGCAAAGATCACAAGTCAGTCATAACGTGGCTAATAGTCTAGTGTACATGTGCCAAACACAAGGCCCTTGGGCTGAATAGGACACACAAGTGAGTATAAATGAGTCAACAGTTGAGTCATCTACTTTATGAAATTACATACAGCCTGATGCGCTTGCAGCTGTGAATTCAACTTAAATTGTGCTGTGTGTTTACAGCACGCAGCGAAGGGAAAGTGTAAGGACACATGCCACTGTCCTATCTAGGCACCTAAAATGCAGTCTGGCTTTGGTTTTTAAAGCTTGACAATGAATAACCTAAAAACTAAACCTGCAACAAAACACCATACAAAGGAGAAACATGTAGGCCTAATTTGAGCAGAAGTGTAAGCTGGCGTCTGGAGGCCCGAAAAACATGTTTTAAGTTTGTTATTTCGAGTTACTGAATACTTTTTGATTAGGGTCGCAGTATATTATGCACATCTGCAAGCATAGCAGAAAAGTATATTATTTATCTCTTATTTTGTTTTAATATGTTAAAATGCTATATACAGCATCCTATGTACATAAGTGGACATTGTAATGGGCTGTATTTTTTCTAATAAAACAATGGCCGGTTTGTGTCGCAGTGTGAATCGCTTAGCTAGCTAGCTATGCTGAACTTGAATGACTGTTATCCACACTTAGCATGTCTCTTAGTTGTCAGTCAAATGTATTTGGGATCTATCAAATGGGCGTGCGAGCAGGCAGGCAGGCAAGTAAGTTCCCAATGTTGTCAAAACGTGGGTTGGGACAAGCATGCATTGGCAGGCAAGCTGCAGAAGGACACGCAGGCTAATATTCCACATCATTTCAGTTCAATTTTGACGGCCAACTAGCTTAAAAAGTTTGAGAGGATTTCTCCACTTTCAATTGTACAGGAATAACATAGTTGTATTGTAAATCTCAGCCAGCCAAATACACCCTCCTCCCTCTCATATGGATAGAGAGCACAGCACTGGCTGTGGTTAAAGGTTTGGAGCCAGGATGTGAATGAATCATAGTGGAGTTTGACTGGTGGACTGGTTGTGTAAAAAAGGGTTGCTTATTGCCATTTCCTAATTTCATAACATAGGCATAGAATGTGAAGAGCAGACATTGTGCACAATGCCTGAGACAGACTGCAGCCCATTCTTCCATACCTGCCACTTCACTTCCTCTTCCAGGGTTTAGGATTGTGTTGTTCACTTCTCAATGTTTCAGTGAGCTTTGAATTCAGCAAAGCCTAAGAATGGACAGTAATATAACGGCCATTATCTTTAACCTGTCAAATGTAGGCTGGAAATGTTCATTTGCCCAATCTCCCCCAAATTAAAATTCATTTCATAGAGGCATTCTTTACTGTCATTGGCAAAGTGTCCATTTTCTCAGATGACAAAGGTCAGAGCCTGCCTGGTGTGAATTTTGACTGTCACTATGACAACAGCTGCTGGGCGAATTTAGAGGAACCATTCATGTAGAGTCATTGGATGAAAAGGCCGGGTCGATGGCTGTTACCAGGAAAGTAGTATATAAAAAACTGACCTCAGGCTGCACGGGAAGTCATGCTGAAGGTTGCTCTCTTCATTGTCTGGCATCTCACAGAGCACAAAGCAGCTCCACACTCAACCAGGCCTGTGTGTCAATGGCACCAGCATCGAAGGCAATCAGGAAAACAATCCCACTTCCGTTCTATATATAATCCAGCTTCTCTGATGACCATCTTAGATGGCCCTGGGTTTCCGTTAGGAAAATGCGGTGCCGGACAATGTGACCGGGAAGATTTAAATTTACCGGTCATTTGTTACTCGTTTCAGGAAACTAGGTGTATGCCGCGGGTCACTACTTCACAGGAGAGCCATTTAAACTTAAAACTTTTTAATGTTTTTAATAAAAATGTGTTTTTTTGGGCAGAAATGCCTTCTGGAACATGTGAACTTTCATGTGCCTTGATAACAAACTTGTGTACCATCTGTAAATACAAATACAAGTGTTAAATGACGAGCCTAGTTGGTTTAGCCACAGGAAAAGTCAGCAACTTTTCCACTAGCCATGATTGGCTGAGATAATGAGTGGGCTGGACATGCTGGGAGATGAGTTTCAGATTGGTCTGCCATATAGCATACTTCTGTCTATTTGAGCTAGTTAGTATGTGTTGGTAATCCTGTCTACACATACTGTAGAACTGCATAAGTGTTTTATTTTTTAATTTGTACCTTTATTTAACTAGGCAAGTCAGTTAAGAACAAATTCTTATTTTCAATGACGGCCTAGGAAGTGGGTTAACTGCCTGTTCAGGGGCAGAACGACAGATTTGTACCTTGTCAGCTCAGGGGTTTGAACTTGCAACCTTCCGGTTACTAGTCCAACGCTCTAACCACACCCTGCCGTTGCTCTCCGCTTTCTGGAGGACTGAGTTTCGAAATCAGTGCAATTAGATTATGATAGCTAAGGAGATGGAGAAAGCACCTGTCTCCGGATTATATCTTCAAACTAAGGGCAACCATGGCATCCGTGACAGGGACAGGCGTCCATCCATGATGTATATGGCTTAGAAAAACTAGCTAGCTACATTTTAAGATGTTCCCTGACAGAAAGTCTTAATTTCAAGTTAAAGTGTGCTGTTAGTTGGCTAGCTAACATTACATCTATGATCTTATTATTTGTCCCAGAACATGCAATGAAGCAGAAAATAAAAAGTAATTTAAAAATATTTGCCAAAATGCAATTAGCTGGAAAACACCCTTCTAAACAGCACACCTGATGCGAGCGGTTCCATATGTGACGGAGATAAAGGTCTCTGTTTGAAATTAAGAAAGAGGAGGAATCTAAAGATGCAACAACTAGCATGGGTTGCTAATTTGAGTAGGATTGTGCCTTTGGCTTCTGTACAATGAAAGAGAAACCTCTTCCATTTTTACAATATTTAGATCTATCTGGGTTTGGAGCATACAGTGAATGTGAATTTCAACTCCCTATTTTTATTTGACTGGTAGTCCCTGGGAATCACTGCGGTACATAGCTGTGGCTCTGGGGATGGTGCTTGCTTTGTGGTGCCTCAGAATTTTTTTTAAATATTGAGTGTCTGCCCCTCTATTCAGTGTGTGTCCACAAAGACCTGACAGCCACAGTAGGTCTTTGGCAACGCTGCTCTGATGGAGGCCCTTTTTAGGGGCTCTGCCTAAAGGAGATAATACCCCCAACTTAAACGCTATGGGTTGGTTGGTGGTCAACTCACTTATCAAACTGTGGGTTAGATAAATCTTGGTGCCTAGCCATGTTCTATGATGCATCCATGTATGCTCTGTTCTGAAGTTTTTCTTAAAGGTCACCATTATTTTCCTACCTAAAACGTATTGGCTTTTGATGTTGATTTTGTCCCTTTGTTCTCATAAGAGGCACACGTTGATTTCATTAACTACTTAGGATAGTATGTCAGAGGGAGATCTAAGGACACAGAATAGCCTGTATCCTAACTCTTACTCTCTACCTTTAAGCCCAGGCAGTCTGACCTTTAGATAATAATATAACTCTGCATGCCTCAGAAATCCATCCCCTTCAAAAGTTAGGCCGATTGGCAATCAAGCTTAGAGCAAAGTTAAGTATCTAGGAGTAGCATCCCCTCCATCAGTTAATGTTAGTGTGGATCCACCTGGCTCTGAGCTAGGCCACAGTACAAAGGAATGTGTGGAATACAGTGATTGTAAAAATGTGCAGCCCATTTTCTTCTGAGTGCCGGTCTTGTTGTAATCGCCCGCCGTGTCTAATGAGTTGATTGGATCAGTGTAATAAGAATCATGTGCGTTCGTATACATTCGTAATGTGCTTCTCTGAGACAATATCCTATTATTGTGCCATAACATAATCATAACATTGGAATGAGGCTAACTGAATTCATTACCTTGTCAATAGGCAATCTTTTGAAACATCTGAATAGCACTTGGCTGCACTAGTATGGCCAACATAGCAAAGTTTATGAATAGCCTACTGCCAGTGCGATTTTTCCTCATTTCATGTACCACTATACCAAGTTCTCCATTAAATTATCAAAAGGGGGCATAGTCCCATGGAAATACAGTCTATACAGTGTCTTCGGAAAGTATTCAGACCCCTTGACTTTTCCACATTGTGTTGCGTTTTTTAAATGTTATTTATTTAACCTTTATTTAGCTTGGCAAGTCAGTTAAGAACAAATTATTATTTACAATGACGGCCTAGGAACAGTGGGTTAACTGCCTTGTTCAGGGACAGAACGACAGATTTTTACCTTGTCAGCTCGGGGATTCAATCTAGCAACCTTTAGGTTACTGGCCCAATACTCTAACCACAAGGCGTAACAGCCTTATTCTAATATGGATTAAATAAATAAAAATCCTCAGCAATCTAAACAGAATAACCCATAATGACAAAGTTAAAACAGGTTTTTAGAAATGTTTGCAAATGTATTAAAGTAAAAACAGAAATACATAGGTATTCAGACCCTTTTCTATTAGACTCAAAATTGATCATTGATCCATTGATCATTCTTGAGATGTTTTTACAACTTGATTGGAGTCCACCTGTGGTAAATTCCATTGATTAGACATTTGGAAAGGCACACACGTCTATATAAGGTCTCACTGTTGACAGTGCAGGTCAGAGCAAAAACCAAGCCATGAGTTTGAAGTAGAGGTCGACCGATTAATCGGAATGGACGATTAATTAAGGCCGATTTCAAGTTTTCATAACAATCGGAAATCTGTATTTTTGGACGCCGATTTGCCGATTTTATTATTATTATTATTTTTATTTAAATATAACAGTGGGTTAACTGCCTCTGACCTGTTCTGACCTTAGTTCCTTTGTTTTGTCTTTGTTTTAGTATGGTCAGGGCGTGAGTTGGGGTGGGCAGTCTGTTTCTTTTTCTATGTTGGTTTTTGTGTTCGGCCTAGTATGGTTCTCAATCAGAGGCAGGTGTCGTTAGTTGTCTCTGATTGAGAATCATACTTAGGTAGCCTTTTTCCACCTGGGTTTCATGGGTGTTTATTTTCTGTCTTTGTGTTATGTTTGAAGCCTGAAATGTGGCAAAAGGTCGCAAAGTTCAAGGGGGCCGAATACTTTCGCAAGGCACTGTATGTTCTCATGTTCTGAGCAAGGAACTGAAACGTTCGCTTTCTTACATAGCACATATTGCACTTTTACTTTCTTCTCCAACACTTTGTTTTTGCATTATTTAAACCAAATTGAACATGTTTCATTATTTACTTGAGGCTAAATAGATTTTTATTGATGTATAATATTAAGTTAAAATAAGTGTTCATTCAGTGTTGTTGTAATTGTCATTATTACAAAAAAATTATAATTAAATAAAAAATGTGTCCGTTTAAATCAGTATAGTTTTTTTGGTCCTCCAATAATCGGTATCGGTGTTGAAAAATCATAAATCGGTCGACCTCTAGTTTGAAGGAATTGTCCGTAGCGCTCCGAGACAGTATTGTGTCAAGGCATAGATCTGGGGAAGGGTTCCAAAACATTTCTGCAGCATTGAAGGTACCCAAGAACAAAAATCTAAAATGGAAGAAGTTTGAAACCACCAAGACTCTTCCTAGAGCTGGCCGCCTGGTCAAACTGAGCAATCGGGGGAGAAGGACCAAGAATCTGATTGTCACTCTGACAGAGCTCTGGAGTTCCTCTGTGGAGTTGGGAGAACCTTTCAGAAGGACAACCCTCTCTGCAGCTGAACGGAGCAAAGTACAGAGAGATCCTTGATGAAAACCTGCTCCAGAGCGCTAAGGACCTTAGACTGGGGCGAAAATTCACCTTCCAACAGGACAAGGACCCTATGCACACAGCCAAGACAATACAGGAGTGGCTTCGGGACAAGTCTCTGAATGTCCTTGAGTGGCCCAACCAGAGCCCGGACTTGAACCCGATCGAACATCTCTGGAGAGTCATGAAAATAGCTGTGCAGCAACACTCCCCATCCAACTTGACAGAGCTTGAGAGGATCTGCAGAGAGAAATGGTAGAAACTCCCCAAATACAGCTGTGCCAAGCTTGTAGAGTCATAACCAAGAAGACTCGAGGCTGTCATGGCTGCCAAAGGTGCTTCAACAAAGTACTGACTAAAGCATCTGAATAGTTATGTAAATGTGATATTTCAGTTTTGGTTTTTAATACATATGCAAAATCTTCTAAAAATCTGTTTTTGCTTGTCATTATGGGGTATTGTGTGTAGATTGGTGAGGGGGGGAAAACTATTTAATCCATTTTAGAATAAGGCTGTAACGTAACAAAATGTGGAAAAAGTCAAAGGGTCTAAATACTTTCCCGAATGCACTGTAAGTAAACAGGTTGTATACATAGGCCAAAGTAAATGTCATTAGAGAGTGACTACCGAACCAGTATTGAGTGTACACTGTGTGGGGTTAACAGCCAGAAGTCTGTTGGTTTGGCCCTTACAATATCAGGAAGGCATTCCTCATTTCCTTTTAGTTAAACTAGGGCTTGTTTATTGTTCCTGCAGAGATGAGCAGTAAGCTCCCACACAGCAACAGGCCTAGAGGTTGGAGAAGGGAGGAAGGGAGGGAGTCCAGGCCCATAGAGATGGAAGGCAGGCATCCTCCATAATGTTCTCCCACTCTAGTGAAAGCTGCTGCTCCGAATCACACTGCACAATTTGGGACCAAGAGTAGTTTACCATAGCTGTGAATCACAACAGTAGAGCTACAATGTATTCGGAAAGTATCCAGACCCCTTCCCCTTTTCCATATTTTGTTATGTTACAGCCTTAATCCAAATTGAGTAAATTTTTTCCTCATCAATCTACACACTATACCCCATAATGAAAAATAAAAAAACATTTTTTGAAGAAAAAGAAACGCAAATATCACATTTACATAAGTATTCAGACCCTTTACTCAGTACTTTGTTGAAGCACCTTTGGCAGCGATTACAGTCTTGAGAGCTTGCCTAACAGAGCTTGAGAGGATCTGCAGAGAAGAATGGGAGAAGCTACCCAAATACAGGTGTGCTAAGCTTGTAGCGTCATATCTAAGAAAACTCAAGGCTGTAATCGTTGCCAAAGGTGCTTCAATAAAGTACTGAGTAAAGGGTCTGAATCCTTATGTAAATAAGGTATTTCTGTTATTTATTTTGAATACATTTGCTATAATAAAAAAATACTGTTTTCACTTTGTCATTATTGGGTATTGTGTGTAGATTGATGAGGGAAAAAAATATTTAATCCATTTCAGAATAAGGCTATAATGTAATTTTTTTGGGAAAAGTTAAGGGGTCTGAATACTTTATGAATGCACGGTATATGGAACCCTGTCCCTTACTCCATTTTATGCTTTGTGTGTGGAAGGTGGTGGACTGTGTGATATAGCCTAAGCCTTAGAGGTTGGTATTAGGCATTTTAAACATGCCCTTCCTGTTCACAATTCTACAGCTGCACCATCGAGAGCATCCTGACCGGTTGCATTACCGCCTGGTATAGCAACTGCTCGGCATCCAACCGTAAGGCGCTACAGTGTGTATGGCCCGGTACATCACTGGGGCCAAGCTTCCAGCCACCCAGGACCTACAGTTGAAGTCGGAGTCATTTAAACTCGTTTTTCAAGCACCCCACAAATTTCTTGTTACAAACTATAGTTTTGGCATGTCGGTTAGGACATCTACTTTGTGCATGACACAAGTAATTTTCCCAACAATTGTTTACAGACAGATTACTTCACTGTATCACAATTCCAGTGGGTCAGAAGTTTACATACACTAAGTTGACTGTGCCTTTAAACAGCGTGGAAAATTCCAGAAAATGATGTCATGGCTTTAGAAGTTTATTTTATTTTTACAGGGACAGTGCACATTAATCAATGTTTCAGTAAAAGTTTTAGCCAGCCGGCTAATTTTCAACTGCAGTCCCTGGGCAGGTTATTAAAAACAATTACAATATAGACAATCATTGAGCAGTGAGCACACGCAGAGCAACATAGGACAAGCAACACATAGCATACAGACAGAGCAACAGAACAAAAAGCAGCAAGACAAAATTCATAAAAGCAACAAAATGTTTCCACACCTCACAAGCTACAGACAACAGACAACATGGAAAGCGGCAATACACAGCTAGGGATTATGTTCACAAATCTGATTGACCTTTAGCCATGTCTTCATGCATTGACATCATTTGAGTCAATTGGAGGTGTACCTGTGGATGTATTTCAAGGCCTTCCTTCAAACTCAGTGCCTGTTTTCTTGACACCATAGGTAAATCAAAAGAAATCAGCCAAGACCGCAGAAAAAATGTGTACAGTAAAACGAGTCCTATATCGACATAACCTGAAAGGCCGCTCAGCAAGGAAGAAGCCACTACTCCAAAACCGCCATAAAAAAGCCAGACTACGGTTTGCAACTGCACATGGGGACAAAGATCGTACTTTTTGGAGAAATGTCCTCTGGTCTGATGAAACAAAAATGGAACTGTTTGGCCATAAGGACCATCGTTATGTTTGGAGGAAAAAGGGGAATGCTTGCAAGCCGAAGAACACCATCCCAACCGTGAAGCACGTCGGTGGCAGCATCATGTTGTGGGGGTGCTTTGCTGCAGGAGGGACTGGTTCACTTCACAAAATAGATGGCGTCATGAGGCAGGAAAATTATGTGGATATATTGATCAGTCAGGAAGTTAAAGCTTGGTCGCAAATGGGTCTTCCAAATGGACAATGACCCCAAGCATCCTTCTGAAGTTGTTGCAAAATGGCTTAACAAAGTCAAGGTATTGGAGTAGCCATCACAAAGCCTTGACCTCAATCCAACAGAACATTTGTGGGCAGAACTGAAAAAGTGTGTGCGAGCAGGAGGCCTAAAAACACCAGCTCTGTCAGGAGGAATGGGCCAAAACGTTTGACCCAAGTTAAACAATTTAAAGGCAAGGCTACCAAGTACTAATTGAGTGTATGTAAACTTCTGACCCACTGGGATGTGATGAAATAAATAAAAGCTGAAATAAATCATTCTCTCTACTATTATTCTGACATGTCACATTCTTAAAATAAAGTGGTGATCCTAACTGACCTAAGACAGGGAATTTTTACTCGGATTAAATGTCAAGAATTGAAAAATGGTCAAAGACTCCTCCGGTCACCCAATTCATAGACTGTTCTCTCTGCTACCGCATGGCAAGCGGTGCCGGAGCACCAGGTCTAGGTCCATAAGTCTCCTTAACAGCTTCTACCCCCAAACCATAAGACTGCTGAACAATTAGTCAAATGGCCACCCAGAATATTTACATTGACAACCCCCCCCCCCCCCCCCCAACTTTGTTTTTACGCTGCTGCTGCTGTTTGTTATCTATGCGTAGTCACTTTACCCCCACCTACATGTACAAATTACCTCTATTAACCTGTACCCCTGCACATTGACTCGGTACCATAACTCCTTGTATATAGCCTCGTTATTGTTATTTTATTGTATTACTTTTTATAAAAAATTGTACTTTAGTTTATTTAGTAAATATTTTCTTAACTCTATTTCTTGAACTGCATTGTTGGTTAAGGGCTTGTAAGTAAGCATTTCACAGTAAAGTCTACGCCTATTGTATTCGGGGTGCATGTGACAAAAACATTTGATTTGATCAGAACAGATAGTTGAAATCTGATCACTTTGATTTAGTAATCTAATTTGGTGGATGGTTTTATTTGATATGTTTAGTGTGGACACTCAAGGCAGCTCCCCGCACCTCTCTGATTCAGAGGGGTTGGGTTAAATGCGGAAGACACATTTCAGTTGAATACATTCAGTTGGACAACTGACTATGTATCCCCCTTTCCCTTTCCTTGAGAGTGTTGTCACGGACAGGTCGGGGATTTGAATAATCAACCTTTCGTGGACTGGCCCAATGCTTGAACCACAAGGCTACCTGCTGCCCTAAACATGGGTAACGCACCAGGAATAATGACCTAGCTAGAGAAAGCGGTCTGTGGATAGTCAGCACACAGACAGACATGGAAACAGATCTGTCTGAAAAAGTGTGACAATGCAAAGTGCCCCAATACATCAGGATGACTGTAGTCCTTTGTGACGAATCTCCTGACTGAAGCACTAATCCACTCTTTTGTAGCACCATTATTAGTGGTCTTCCTGTCTTGCAAAAGGGGGATAGAAATGCCACAAGTTAACAATTGCTGAACATTGCAGAGGACCTACCATAGGACTGAGTGGAATGTTTCCCATTCTCTCTCTCTCTGACTATCTATCTGTCTTTGTGAATTATGGATTAAGTCGTCAAAGCACAGTTGTCGGCACTTACACGCCTTATCTCAGCTCACTGGTCACCATAGCGGCACCCACTCGTAGCACGCGCTCCAGCAGGTATATCTCACTGGTCACCCCCAAAGCCAATTCCTCCTTTGGTCGTCTTTCCTTCCAGTTCTCTGCTGCCCATGACTGGAACGAATTGCAAAAATCTCTGAAGCTGGAGACTCACATCTCCCTCACTAGCTTTAAGCACCAGCTGTCAGAGCATTTTACAGATCACTGCACCTGTACTTAGCCTATCTGTAAACAGCCCATCAGACTTTTTGTTTTATTTTGTTTCACTGTATTATTGACTGTATGTTTTGTTTATTCCATGTATAACTCTGTGTTGTTGTATGTGTCGAATTGCTACGCTTTATCTTGGCCAGGTCGCAGTTGCAAATGAGAACTTGTTCTCAACTAGCCTACCTGGTTAAATAAAGGTGAAATAAAAATGGTTAAAAAACATGCACAAATGCGATTATTGTGGATAGTCAGGTTAATATGATAGTTCAGTTAAAACGTTTACATTCTTTGCAAGAAGAACGATTTCCCTAATAAGCCTATTTTCATGGACACATCTGAAATCAGGCTACAATGGGACGTTCTACCACAGTGACCATGATAATTTTTTTTACTTCGCCTACTGCCATAATCAGTTCAATATTGAATTATTAGTGTATATGTCAACGTCCTCAATGTGTTGACAGTTGACAGTTCACTGAGGCTTTCCTATGTGCCACTATCTAGGTTTCAAGATTAGATTTCTGATGTTTGATGAAGAAACATCTTTAGTAGATGCAGGCTTTGTCTTTGTTCACATATACTGAGTATACCACACATTAAGAACACCTTCCTAATATTGAGATGCACCCCCCCTCCTTTTGCCCTCAGAACAGCTTCAATTTGTCAAAGTATGGACTCTAGAAGGTGTCGAAAGTGTTCCACAGGGATGCTGGCTCATGTTGACTCCAATGCTTCCCACAGTTGTGTCAAATTGGCTGGATGTCCTTTGGGTGGTGGACCGTTCTTGATACACACGGAAACTTTTGAGCGTGAAAACCCGAGCAGCGTTACAGTTCTTGACACAAACCGGTGTGCCTGGTACCTACTACCATACTCCGTTCAAAGGCACTTAAATATTTTGTCTTGCCCATTCACCCTCTGAATAATACACATACACAGTCCATGTCTCAATTGTTTCAAAGTTTAAAAATCCTTCTTTTACCTGTCTCCTCCCCTTCATCTCGGGGGCTCCTAACCATAAACATCAATGCCTTTCTTAAAATCAATACTCAAGTAGATTTTTTTAAACCTGCATATTTCATTAAAATAAATTCATGTTAGCAGGCAATATTAACTAGGGAAATCGTGTCACTTCTCTTGCGTTCTGTGCAAGCAGAGTCAGGGTACATGCAGCAGTTTGGTCCGCCTGGTCCACCATTTCTTCCTAACAAAGACCGTAATTAATTTGCCAGAATTTTACATAATTATGACATAACATAGAAAGTTTTGCAATGTAACAGCAATATTTAGACTTAGGGATGCCACCCGTTCGATAAAATACGGAATGGTTCCGTATTTCACTGAAAGAATAAACGTTTTGTTTTCGAAATTATAGTTTCCGGATTTGACCATATTAATGACCTAAGGCTCGTATTTCTGTGTGTTTTATTATATTATAATTATGTCTAAGATTTGATATAGCAGTCTGACTGAGCGGTGGTAGGCAGCAGCAGCAGGCTCGTAAGCATTCATTCAAACAGCACTTTCCTGCGTTTGCCAGCAGCTCTTCATAATGCTTGAAGCACTGCTCTGTTAATGACTTGTAGCCTCTCAACTCCCAAGATTTGGCTGGCAATACTATGGTGCCTATAAGAACATCCAATACTCAAAGGTATATGAAATACAAATGGTATAGAGAGAAATAGTCCTTTAATACCTATAATAACTACAACCTAAAACTTCTTAACTGGGAATATTGAAGACTCATGTTTAAAGGAACCACCAGCTTTCATATGTTCTCATGTTCTGAGTAAGGAACTTAAACGTTAGCTTTTTTACATGGCACATATTGCACTTTTACTTTCTCCTCCAACACTTTGTTTTTGCATTATTTAAACCAAATTGAACACGTTTCATTATTTATTTGAGGCTAAATAGATTATTTATGTATTATATTAAGTTAAAATAAAAGTGTTCATTCTGTATTGTTGTAATTGTCATCATTACAAATATATATATAAAAATCGTCCGATTAATCGGTATCGGCTTTTTTTGGTCCTCCAATAATCGGTATCGGTGTTTGAAAAATCATAATCGGTCCACCTCTAACAGACACCCTGGTTCAAATCTAGGCTGTATCACAACCGGCCGTGATTGGGAGTCCCAGCGTCATCTGGGTTTGGCCGTTGTAGGCCGTCATTGTAAATAAGAATTTGGTCTTGCCCAGTTAAATGAAGGTTACAATTTAAAACATCTATACTGATTGCATTGGATTTAACAAGTGACATCAGTAAGGGATCATACACTCTTCGGATGTCCCCATTGGAGAACCCTTGAAGAACCCTTTTGGGTTCCATGTAGAACCCTTTCTACAGAGGGTTTTACATAGAACCCAAAAGGATTCTACCTCGAACCCAAAACGATTCTACCTGGATTCAAAAAGAGTTCTTGTCATGTATTGTCATGTTGTGTCTTGTTTCTGTCCTTTCCCTTCACCCTGTCTCCCTCTGCTGGTCGTTATTAGGTTACCTTTTCTCCCCCTCTTTCCCCCAGCTGTTCCTTGTCTCCTCCTAACTACCTCGTCACCCCTTTTCCCACCTGTTCCCTTTTTCCCTCTGATTAGTCCTCTATATCTCTCTCTGTTTTTGTTCCTGTCTTTGTCGGATTCTCGTTTGTGTTACTCATGCCTGAACCAGACTATCGTCGTGTTTGCTGCAACCTTGTCCTGTCCTGTCGGAATCTGCCTGTCCATCTGAGCCTACGTGTGTTTCATCATTAAAGAAACTCTGTTTTGTTAATTCGCTTTTGGGTCCTCATTCACCGCATGACAGTTCTCCTCTGGGGACAGCTGAAGAAACCCTTTGGAACTCTTTTTTCTAAGAGTGTAGCTTTCACCTGGAAAGAGCAGGTGTCATGGAAAGAGCAGGTGTTCTTAATGTTTTGTATACTCAGTGTATAGGCCTAAACACATTACTGAACTTGAATAGAGTTCTAGAACTAGAGCTCTGGAGTCCTAACTGGAATAGAGCTTTAGAGAAAGTGTTTTCTAATACTGTACAGATCTATTTAGGCCCGCTACATTATTTTCAGATCCACTGTGAACAGGTTTAGCTCTGGGCAGGTGAATGAAATGTCCCTAATGTAATCACAGCAGGAGATATTTTCTAATGGCCTGTCTTGTAACATGTCATAAGCTGTTTTGCCAGACTGGGAGGTGGAGACTAGGGTTTTGTCCCAATTGTCACCCTATTCCCTATTTAGTGCACTTCTATTGACCAGGGCCCACATGGTGTAGGGTGCCATTTGGGACACAGTAGATTACAGCTGTCATTTCAAGAGCCCATGTGCTTCTTAAGTTGTTTATGGTGCTGGGTGTGAGTTGGATGGGGGTGGTACGATTGTCTCCAAACAGGATGTGGTTAGCACTGACCTCCCTGTGCATTACTCTGGGTGGGGTCTAGCCTGTGAGTGATTGACCTTTATTAGTAACCAAGAGTCATGAATGTGTGTTTGAAGGTGAGTGTGCGCTCCCCTTGGCATCACCAATCCTTTGTCTCTGGTATTGGTGTTCTGGCCCTGTCCATTTTGTTCGTCTAGACAGATTTAAGCAAATCCCAGTTTATGCCTACCCAATATGATTTCAGATAGAAAATGCAGTCCCATTGTGCCCTGGGAAAAAATATTGAATGAAAAGGATTATTTATTATGTCTGTTGTGAAGGACCCGAGGAAGAGTAGGCCTAGCTGTAGCTTCAGTAACAGCTAATAGGGATCCTAATAAAAAAACGAGATACTCATCCACCCCCATCAGTCAGTCAAAAGAGGGCCAGTGCACACACCAGAGGGCTTGGATCAAAGCTTCTTGGTAGACCTCTCCATGCTAATGAAAAACAATATTTTTTTCCTCCACAGCTCCAGGAGCCAGTGGAGGTCTTAGTGGAGCTTACAAACTCCAAACTAGTTAACTAAGGGCCCACATTCTGGATCCTTGTAGCCTGTGTCCTGTGTGCGAAAAGACACCCTTAATTGGCAGGGCCTCCGTTCCCTGTCTCCATGGTGAATAATGAGCTGGTTCTATAAGTAGAGTGCCAAATTCAGCACCATGTATTCAGCTATTAGGAAGTGAAGAGTGAAGGAAAGCAATTTATGTGTTGACAATAATCATGGTTGCTAATAGTTTGGGCTCTAATTTGGGCTGCATTGCACTGTGTATCAGGTGAGAAAAAGGCCAACAAGAAAATGGCCAACCAGAACAGTAGGCTAACATTCCTGTTAGTTACCCAGTAATAGATGTTTGTATAGCATAACAAAAATGCAACTCACCAAGGCCTTTTTACCTAGCTAAATTAGGTCTAATTCAAGTTACCAGCATATGTGCCTCTTGACTCAAGATTATAAAGAGTCAGCAAATATCCAAGCTTTAGAAATATTGTGAAAAGTGAGTGTGAAGGCCCAAGTTCAGCCACGTAGCATCAATTAGATGTGGAATGTGGAGAATCTGACAGATTGTTTTCCTGCATAGCAAGAGAGCAGACCTTGTCCGTTCTGTTTAAATATTAGAGCATTCTTTCCCCGGCCGGCCCTCTAGAGATGACCTGCCGGCTTGGGAACGCTGTGGGAAAACTCCCAGCGGAGTGTCAGGAGAGGAGGGTATGAAATGCGGGTTGCATTATCGTCAGCCTGTACATTTTCTGTTGACTCGCGCACTCACTCTCTGCCTGTCCTGCTCTTGAAATGGTTGTGTTTTTGCAGGGGGAGAGTGAGAGGATTCCAAGAATCGGATCATGTTCAAGGCAGTGCTGAAGAAGAACAGAGACGGAGGGAAGGGGAGCAAGAAGGAGCCAGGTATGTGGAGTATGGCTGACTGCTGCAAGGTCACTTTGACCATTGTGCAACAACATGTTACCCTCAGACTGCCTTACTTCACACACAAACCTGCCACAACCTGTCTCCATTATTTATATGTTTTTATGGGCATCTATTAATTGTTTAGTCTTACTTTTTTATACAGAATGACAATGGATGTGATTGGAAGTTCGCTGGCGATATACAAAGGGTTTATCATAATAGGCTTACTGTACAATTAGATAAAAAAAACAGATACAAATACTCCTTATGGAACAGCGGGGACTGTGAAGCAACGCATGCATAGGCACATACACATGCACAAACACACACACACAATAACATATGCACTATACACACACGTACATTTGTGTTGTAGATATGTGGTTCTAGAGTAGGGGCCTGAGGGCACGCACTTAACGTGTTGTGAAATCTGTTGTGAATGTATTGTAATGTTTTTAAAGTTGTATACCTGCCTTACCTTAATTCTGCTGGATCCCACACAGTAAAAATAAAAGTGTTAATTTAACTCCTATAGAGTTGAATTCAACACTGTTTCAGATAACATTTGGTCTCAGTCTACATTGTGTTAAAGTTACTCTACAGGTAGTGTCACATTTTCAGAGTTAATTTGACTTCAAATGGTGTTAAAATTCCTCTGAATTGAGTTGAATTTACACTGCAATGACTGCATAATTTTACACTCCGATTGTCACGTTCGCCATAACGAGGAGACCAAGGCGCAGCGTGATATGAATACATTCTTCTTAATTTAAACGAAGAACACTAAACAAATGTGCCGCTATAACACGAGTGCTGACATGCAACTACACATAGACAATAACCCACAAAACCAAAATGGAAAATGGCAACCTAAATAGGATCCCCAATCAGAGACAACTATAAACAGCTGTCTCTGATTGGGAACCAATTCAGGCCACCATAGACCTACATTTACCTAGACAATGCCGTAACCCCATAGAATTACAAAATACCCTAGACAAGACAAAAACACACATACCACCCTCGTCACACCCTGACCTAACCAAAATAATAAAGAAAACAAAGATAATTAAGGTCAGGGCGTGATACCGATTTAATCCCGACACTAGAGCTCATTGACTCCTCATAGTGTTGAAAATACTCATACTGGGTTAAAATAAGTCAGCACTGTAATTTTTACACCCCCTTTTAAACTGTGCAGGAAGAGTAGCTGCTAATATGGATTCCTAATGCATACAAACACAGATACGTAGTAATGAGTTAAATTTGTAACCTGAAGTTCTGAGAATATGCACACAAATATGGCTCATGCCTTTCGTCGCTCTTCACAAACATTTCATCATCTGAGCCAACATTTGTAGCGAGCAAGCAGTTTGAACATATATGGTCATAAACTGGTGTCACTGTCACTGACCATTTTTCTTAAGTAAGTCATTTTCTTGGTGCTCTCGGGGTATACACAAACACACATGTATAAGCACCATGGCTCCAAGTTTTCAGTATTTATAAAAAAGTATTTATTGGCTATAAATAACCCATACCACAGTCTCTGTTTCAACATGGAAAATGTTGTTAAACTGATGTGTAACTAGAGAACAGGGTAGGGTAATTAACCTTTTTTTAGAATAGATAGGCCTACCTCCTATCCCACAGGAAGGCCTTATTATTGCAGTCAGAATGACCCTGGAGAACTCTGAACTGGTATACTCTTTGACACTACTATTATTGTCAGTGTGACATCCCCATGAGGATGCTGGTGTTGTTCTGGCTCTTCCATGTAATCTGTTAGATTTTCCATTACGACTGGGAATGAGTTTGACTGTAAGTCACTCAGCAGTGCTAATACATTTCTGACTCACATCTAGCGACATAGATCGTGATCTATCTTTTCATAAACAGACAGAGATGATGTAGGACTAACACGAGGCGATGTTGTCTGGTCTAGACTCGCCTACTATAGGAAGGGACAGTTGTAAGTAACATAAGTACTGTATAGCAGTACAGCAGTTAAGTATCTTGAGTCAATTTGCTCATCTTTAGATCAGGCTGCGACTTGCCTCTGTTATATAAAACAGTCGACATACTGTTAACAAAAGTGATCAGAGTCTGGCTTGCCTAGACACTGGCTACCTATCTTCAGCACCAGGTTACCCCTCTCCCACCCCTTCTCTTTAGACTGCGTCTCAAATGGAACACTATTACCTATATAGTGGACTACTTTTGAACAGGGCCCAAAGTGCAGTGTATAGGGAATAGGGTGCCATTTGGGATGCAATCGCTGTTTTCCACTGTGAGCACCCCAGATGACAATCTAAACCACAGTTCAGGTCTGTATGAGGAATGTAACTGCAGGCTCTTGCTCTGAACACACTTTTGTTGACTTGGGATCTTAAACTGTACGGCAATGAATCACAGAGCAGTACGGAAGTTTCCCCCTCGTGTTACTATGATTCTATCCATGTTACGTTTACTATCTTTAACAGCAATGTAGTAAGCCTAGGCGTTGTTTTAAATGGAGCCCTTCACTGTGCGTCAGCCCAGTCAGGCACCACCAGAGGCGAACACACACAGGACTGCTTGCGGTAGATGAGCATTAGGGTGTGAATGGCGGGAAAAGGCTTCACCCTTTCCCAGCTCTTTACAAAGTTGGATGCTATCCAATAAAGAAAAGCAGGTCTCTCTCCATTTCCCATGCTGGGACAATAAAAGTCAGCCACTCTTCTCCATTATTCAGGGAAGGACAGATGAGCTGCCTCAGCCTTGCTTTAAGCAGTCATTAGTGGTCATTCGGTCACTATGCTGTCTTTAGAGATGGAGCAGCTAGATGGTCATTTAGGCCTATTTACATCCTCATTTGCCTATCATAGGAATTCCAAATCAAATTGACTCAATCTGTAAACCAAGAATTGGCTCAGTTGGCCCTTTTATGATTTAGTCTAACCTAGCCAAATGTTTTAGAGTCAGTTAGGCTAAGCCATTCATTGGAATGAAAGAGGAGTGGCAACAAAAAGGCTTTGGTTTTAAACCTTATTTTATGACTTTGTAAATAAATGTTCAAGTGGCATAACAAACTGTGTCACTGGCAAGGGGCCCAATGGTTAAGGGCGTTGGGTCAGTGACGGAAAGGTCACTGGTTTGTATATTCGAGCTGACTAGGTGAAAAATACATTTGAAGTCAGAAGTTTACATACACTTAAGTTAGAGTCATTAAAACTCATTTGTCAACCACTCCACACATTTCTTGTTAACAAACTATAGTTTTGGCAAGTCGGTTAGGACATCTACTTTGTGCATGGCAAGTAATTTTTCCAACAATTGTTTAGACATATTACTTCACTGTATCACAATTCCAGTGGGTCAGAAGTTTACAGTGGGGCAAAAAAGTATTTAGTCAGCCACCAATTGTGCAAGTTCTCCCACATAAAAAGATGAGAGGCTTGAAGTGTACCTATGATGACAATTACAACAATGACAAACAAAATGAGAGAAAAAAAAATCCAGAAAATCACATTGTAGGATTTTTAATTAATTTATTTGCAAATTATGGTGGAAAATAGGTATTTGGTCAATAACAAATGTTTATCTCAATACTTTGTTATATACCCTTTGTTGGCAATGACAGAGGTCAAACGTTTTCTGTAAGTCTTCACAAGGTTCACACACTGTTGCTGGTATTTTGGCCCATTCCTCCATACAGGTCTCCTCTAGAGCAGTGATATTTTGGGGCTGTTGCTGGGCAACACGGACTTTCAACTCCCTCCAAAGATTTTCTATGGGTTGAGATCTGGAGACTGTCTAGGCCACTCCAGGACCTTGAAATGCTTCTTACGAAGCCACTCCTTCGTTGCCCGGGCGGTGTGTTTGGGATCATTGTCATGCTGAAAGACCCAGCCACATTTCATCTTCAATGCCCTTGCTGATGGAAGGATGTTTTCACTCAATCTCACAATACATGGCCCCATTCATTCTTTCCTTTACACGGATCAGTCGTCCTGGTCCCTTTGCAGAAAAACAGCCCAAAAGCATGATGTTTCCACCCCCATGCTTCACAGTAGGTATGGTGTTCTTTGGATGCAACTCAGCATTCTTTGTCCTCCAAACACGACGAGTTGAGTTTTTACCAAAAAGTTATATTTTGGTTTCATCTGATCATATGACATTCTCCCAATCTTCTTCTGGATCATCCAAATGCTCTCTAGCAAACTTCAGACGGGCCTGGACATGTACTGGCTTAAGCAGGGGGACACGTCTGGCACTGCAGGATTTGAGTCCCTGGCGGCGTAGTGTGTTACTGATGGTAGGCTTTGTTACTTTGGTCCCAGCTCTCTGCAGATCATTCACTAGGTCACCCCGTGTGGTTCTGGGATTTTTGCTCACCATCCTTGTGATAATTTTGCCCCATGGGGTGAGATCTTGCGTGGAGCCCCAGATCAAGGGAGATTATCAGTGGTCTAGTATGTCTTCCATTTCCTAATAATTGTTCCCGCAGTTGATTTCTTCAAACCAAGCTGCTTACCTATTGCAGATTCAGTCTTCCCAGCCTGGTGCAGGTCTACAATTTTGTTTCTGGTGTCCTTTGACAGCTCTTTGGTCTTGGCCATAGTGGAGTTTGGAATGTGACTGTTTGAGGTTGTGGACAGGTGTCTTTTATACTGATAACAAGTTCAAACAGGTGCCATTAATACAGGTAACAAGTGGAGGACAGAGGAGCTTCTTAAAGAAGAAGTTACAGGTCTGTGAGAGCCAGAAATCTTTCTTGTTTGTAGGTGACCAAATAGTTATTTTCCACCATAATTTGCAAATAAATTCATAAAAAATCCTACAATGTGATTTTCTAGATTATTTTTCCTCATTTTGTCTGTCATAGTTGAAGTATACCTATGATGAAAATTACAGGCCTCTCATCTTTTTAAGTGGGAGAACTTGCACAATTGGTGGCTGACTAAATACTTTTTGCCCCACTGTATATACACTAAGTTGACTGTGCCTTTAAACAGCTTGGAAAATTCCTGAAAATGATGTCATGGCTTTAGACGCTTCTGATAAGCTAATTGACATCATTTGAGTCAATTGGAGGTGTACCTGTGGATGTATTTCAAGGCCTACCTTCAAACTCATTGCCTCTTTGCTTGACATCATGTGAAAATCAAAAGAAATCAGCCAAGACCTCATTAAAAAGAATTGTAGGACTCCACAAGTCTGGTTCATCCTTGGGAGCAATTTCCAAACGCCTGAAGGTACCACATTTATCTGTACAAACAATAGTACTCAAGTATCAACACCATGGGACCATGCAGCCGTCATACCGCTCATGAAGGACACGCGTTCTGTCTCCTAGAGATGAACGTACTTTGAAATGTCCTCTGGTCTGATGAAACAAAAATGGAACCATTTGGCCATAATGACCATCGTTATGTTTGGAGGAAAAATGGGGAGGCTTGCAAGCCGAAGAACACCATCCCAACCGTGAAGCACGGGGGTGGCAGCATCATGTTGTGGGTGTGCTTTGCTGCAGGAGGGACTGATGCACAATAGAGGGCATCATGAGGTTTGAAAATTATGTGGATATATTGAAGCAAAATCTCAAGACATCAGTCAGGAAGTTAAAGCTTAGTCGCAAATGGGTCTTCCAAATGGACAATGACCCTAAGCATACTTCCAAAGTTGTGGCAAAATGGCTTAAGGACAACAAAGACAAGGTATTGGAGTGTCCATCACAAAGCCCTGACCTCAATCCAATAGAACATTTGTGGGCAGAACTGAAAAAGCATGTGCAAGCAAGTTAAACAATTTAAAGGCAATGCTACCAAATAATATTGAGTGTATGTAAACTTCTGACCCACTGGGAATGTGATGTTAGAAATTAAAGCTGAAATAAATCATTATTCTACTATTATTCTAACATTTAACATTCTTAAAATAAAGTGGTGATCCTAACTGACCTAAAACAGGGAATTTTTACTAGGATTAAATGTCAAGAATTGTGAAAAACTGAGTTTAAATGTATTTGGCTAAGGTGTATGTAAACTTCTGACTTCAACTGTATATCTGTGCACTTGAGCAAGGCACTTACCCAAAATTTCTCTTGTAAATCGCTCTGGATTAGAGTGTCTGAGAAATTACTAATATGAATGTGATACTATTTCTTTTCTCTGGAAGAGATCCATTTGCTTGTAAAGTCAGCTCTGATCTTGAAACAGCCTGAAATTAGGTTAGTAAGTAGTCTTCTTGGAGACGGCCATGCTAATCAGATCGGGTAGACTGCCGAATATCTAATGCTCTATGGGCCTCGATTGTAACATATTGCACATTAAATATTCAATGGACCTTCTGTTAGGTGCGAATAAAGAGTTCATTACTTTCCCAAATGGTATTGGACAAAGAAATAAGGCTTAAATCTACCGTCTGGTCCGATACAGTGCAGTCAAATGTCTCTTAATTTGCCAAAATTTGACCATATCCTCATGGCATATTCAGGTCGGATTTATGCACAAAGATTAGGTTTTTATAACGGAATTGGATATGACTGAAAGTATTGCTTGCTGCCGTGTTTGGAACTGTTTTGTGCATCCTCCCTTTGGCTATGACCTCGGACAATGAGAATGGCAACATCTGATTTGCTTAAGGGGTCGTTGCCTAAACAAGGGCAAAATAGTTTGACACAGTTTATTTAATTCCTTTCTCCTTTGACTCAAATCTATTTGTATCTGTTGTGGATGGATCAAGACCACTACCATTGGAACAGCATTAACCAGTTTGCTCTTATGTACAGTATACATGGACTCCCGAGTGGTGCAGCGGTCTAATGCACTGCATCACTACAGACCCTGGTTCGATCCCGGGCTGTATCACAACCGGCGGTGATCTGGAGTCCTATAGGGCGGCGCACAATTGGCCCAGCGTCGTCCGGGATAGGGGAGGGTTTGGCCGGGGTAGGCCGTCATTGTAAATAAGAATTTGTTCTTAACTGACTTGCCTAGTTAAATAAAGGTTAAATAAAATAAATACAAATAAATAAACACTGAGAGACCAGCAAACAATGAAAGCACCCCCCTTCCCTGTAAAGAGCATGACAGTGATAAATGCTTTACAAAAGCACATCAAAAGTCCACGGATATGTGTCATGGAAATGAGTGTAATGAAAAGCCTTGATAATTGTAGTATTGCATGATAGCTGGGCATATGTTCCTCATAACGCGGTGGCTTGGAGGCAACTTAAAAGGAGTCAGGGAAAAACTTGGCCCCTGTGCCAGACACCGGACCGCAGTCATTAGGCTGCCTCTAGGAGCCCCATATTGCCAGGGCCCACAAACACACCATTCGCTAATTCAGCCCTTCTTCCTCCTCTTTTCTCCTACTCTACCTCCTCCAAATCTGCTGTGTGGAATTGGCCTTTTTAATCCCTTCTAAATACACATTTTTATGGTCCGGCATTCCGGAAGTGGGATACCGCTTAGCTTTGGCCTCTGGGCTTTGATGTGAACACTTTCTTTAAAAGGTCACATTGCCAGCAAGCCTCACTGACGTTAATGGATTTGAGGCTCAAAGCACCGGGAGCTCAGTGGATTATATAGTTGTTAAATTAAACTCGTCTGGATTAATTGGTATTCTCTTTGAGGATATACGCTGGTTTTCTCCTGTTAAAACCTCTTAAAAGCTAGGAGGTGCAGTCGCAGGGTACACAGCAGCAACCATAAGGAGACAAGATGGGTTTTTAGAGGAGAACGGCTTGAAGAAGCACTTAGGAAATTGGTATGGCCAGCATGGGAGATACAGTGTTTCCAAGTTCTAACTCTGATACGTTGTAGATGTTATACATTTTATGAGTTGGAGATGGAGTGAAGCTGAAATGGGGGCCCCATCTCGTCCCTGTGACAGACTGGAACCACATGAAGAGAGTCTAATGTTTCAGTGTTTCAGTCTTTGGGGACATCTACAGCTACCTACAGTGCATTCGGAAAGTATTCAGAACCCTTGACTTTCTCCACATGTTGTTACGTTACAGCCTTATTCTAAAATGGATATAAAAAAAATCCTCAAACAATCTACACATTATATCCCATAATTACAAAGCAAAAACAGGTTCTCTGAAATCTTTGCAAATGTATTGAAATACAGAAATACCTTATTTACGTAAGTATTTAGACCCTTTACTATGAGACTCGAAATTGAGCTCAGATGCATCCTGTTTCTATTGATCACCTTTGACATGATTTGAAAAGGCACACACCTGTCTAGATAAGGTACCACAGTTTACAGTGCATGTCAGAGCAAAAAACAAGCCACGAGGTCGGAGGAATTGTCCGTAGAGCTCCGAGAAAGGATTGTGTCGAGGCACAGATCTGGGGAAGGGTACCAATACATGTCTGCAGCATTGAAGGTCCCCAAGAACACAGTGGCCTCCATCATTCTTAATGGAAGACGTTTGGAACCAGGCCGCCCAGCCAAACTGAGCAATCGTGTGAGAAGAGCCTTTGTCAGGGAGGTGACCAAGATCCAATGGTCACTCTGACAGAGCTGCAGAGTTCCTTCTGGAAGGTTCTCCCATCCCCAGAGAGGACAACCATCTCTGCAGCACTCCACCAATCAGGCCTTTATGTTAGCGGCCAGACGGAAGACACTCCTCAGTAAAGGTACATGACAGCCTAATTGGAGTTTGCCAAAATGCACCTAAAGGGCTCTCAGACCATGAGAAACAAGATTCTCTGGTCAGATGAAACCAAGATTGAACTCTTTGGCCTGAATTCCAGGCATCACGTCTGGAGGAAAACTGACCATCCCTAAAGTGAAGCATGGTGGTGGCAGCATCATGCTGTGGGGATGTTTTACAGCGGCAGGGACTGGGAGACTAGTCAGGATTGAGGGAAAGGAGCAAAGGTTTTTGAGATCCTGGATGAAAACCTGCTCCAGAGCCCTTTTAGGACTTCAGACTGGGGTGAAGGTTCACCTTCCATAATTACAAACAACAGCCCTAAGCACACAGCCAAGACAATGCAGGAGTGGCTTCGGGACAAGTCTCGGAATGTCCTTGAGTGACCCAGCCAGAACTTGGACTTGAACCCGATCTAACATCTCTGGAGAAACCTGAAAATAGCTGTGCAGCGATGCTCCCCATTCAAACTGACAGAGCTTGAGAGGATCTGCAGAGAAGAATGGAAGAAACCCCTGAAATACAGGTGTGCCAAGCTTGTAGCGTCGTACCCAAGAACACTTAAGGCTGTAATCGCTTCCAAAAGGTGCTTCAACAAAGTGCTAAGTAAAGGGTCTAAATACTTATGTAAATGTGAATATTTAATTTCATACATTTGCAAAAATTGTATTGCTTTGTCATTATGGGGTATTGTGTGTAGATTGATGAGAAGAAAAAACAGTTTAATCAATTTTAGAATAAGGCTGTAACGTAACAAAATGTGTAAAAGGTCAAGGGGTCTGAATTCTTTCCGAATGCATTGAACCTACCTCCCCACTGCATTTTACTCCTCACAGAATTTCACCTTCTCTAGCGTCTCATTTCCCAACGTAGAGAACACTTAAGCCGGGTGTACTCTACGTGATTTGGGCCAGATTTAGTTGTCCCAGATACGTTTTTGAGATCCGAGACAAAATTCCCATGTTGTTGTCTATTCGGGGCACGCGGCCATCACCGATGCTCGTTTAATGTGAGCGGGTCAGAGACGCAATCTGAGGGCTACCGAGCTTGTCTTTGAGCAGTACCAGATGTCCCGATATTTTCAAACATGTTTGATTTCATCGTAACAAAATCTGCAATGTATTGTATTGTGAGATATGCAACGCCAAGATTTGAGAATGGTGATCATCAATAGCCAATGAGAGCTTTCCAGAGAAGAAGCTAGCGTGATGATGACGTTGTATCACATCACCCAGAATGTGTACTCTCGAGCAGGAGCGATGACTACTGCTATTACGCGTTTGTACTTGCCAAAGTGTCAAATCATTAGAGCTCTGTGTGGAGCTGTGTGGCAAGCTTAAATGTCTGACTGAAAACATTTGAGGCTTGTTCTAGCTACCTAATCACATCACATCATTGATTCCGCTAGCATCCTCACGACCAAGTTAAGAATTACCCTTGTCTGTGCCACATCATTTAGCCTGCGCACCACTACTTTGGCAAGACAAAAAAAAATACAGGAAAGACTGTTGTTTAATGTCAGAGGCTCAGCGATGTTAGGATTTTAAAAGTTGTGTAGTGTCAACTAGAGGTCGACAGATTATAATTTTTCAACGCCGATACCGATACCAATTTTTGGACCAAAAAAAGCAGATACCGATTATTGGAGGACCAAAAAAAAAGCCGATACCGATTAATCGGCCGATTTTTTAAAATGTATTTGTAATAATGAAAATTACAACAATACCAAATGAACACTTATTTTGACTTGATATAATACATCAATAAAATCAATTTAGCCTCAAATAAATAATGAAACATGTTCAATTTGGTTTAAATAATGCAAAAACAAAGTGTTGGAGAAGAAAGTAAAAGTGCAATATGTGCCATGTAAGAAAGCTAACGTTTAAGTTCCTTGCTCAGAACATATGAAAGCTGGTGGTTCCTTTTAACATGAGTCTTCAATATTCCCAGGTAAGAAGTTTTAGGTTGTAGTTATTATAGGACTATTTCTCTCTATACCATTTGTATTTCATTAACCTTTGTCTATTGGATGTTCTTATAGGCACTTTAGTATTGCCAATGTAACAGTATAGCTTCCATCCCTCTCCTCTCCGCTACCTGGGCTCGAACCAGGAACACATCGACAACAGCCACCTCGAAGCAGCGTTACCCATGCAGAGCAAGGGGAACAACCACTCCAAGTCTCAGAGCGAGTGACGTTTGAAATGCTATTAGCGCGCACCCCGCTAACTAGCTAGCCATTTCACACCGGTTACACCAACCTAATCTCGGGAGTTAATAGGCTTGAAGTCATAAGCAGCGCAACGCTTGAAGCATTGCGAAGAGCTGCTGGCAAAACGCTAATGGGTGGCATCCATAAGTCTAAATATTCCTGTTACATTGCACAACCTTCAATGTTATGTCATAATTACGTAAAATTCTGGCAAATTAGGCGGCCCAAACTGTTGCATATACCCTGACTCTGCGTGCAATGAACGCAAGAGAAGTGACACAATTTCACTTGTGTAATTTTGCCTGCTAACTTGGATTTCTTTTAGCTAAATATGCAGGTTTAAAAATATATACTTCTGCGTATTGATTTTAAGAAAGGCATTAATGCTTATGGTTAGGTACACATTGGAGAAAGGACAGTCCTTTTTGGCGAATACGCACCACATCGATTGTATGCAACGCAGGACACGCTAGATAAACTAGTAATATCATCAATTGATTGTTTTTTAAAAGTTTAATGCTAGCTAGCAATTTAACTTGGCTTACTGCATTCGCGTAACAGGCAGGCTCCTCGTGGAGTGCAATGAGAGGCAGGTGGTTAGAGCGTTGGATTAGTTTACTGTAAGGGTGCAAGATTGAATCCCCGAGCTGACGAGGTAAAAATCTGTTGTTCTGCCCCTGAACAAGGCAGTTAACCCACCGTTCCTAGGCCGTCATTGAAAATAAGAAATGTGTTCTTAACTGAGTTGCCTAGTTAAATAAAGATTAAATAAAGGTGTAAAAAAAAAAAAATTGGCCAAATCGGTGTCCAAAAATACTGATTTCCGATTGTTATGTAAACTTGAAATCGGCCCTATTTAATCGGCCATTCCAATTAATCGGTCGACCTCTAGTGTCATCCCGGCATTACTTTCTAGAGCAGGCCTGGGCAATTATTTTCCATGGAGGGCCACATTAAGAATATATTTTTCCAATTTTTGGCAGAATCATTTTACAGTATGTATGATTTTGTTGACAGCTATATCTACTGTAAATTACGTCCAGATATGCTAATTATTTTACTTTTTTAACATTCACAGAAATAGACCACATCCATGTTCTCCTTTTGGTAGGTATTTTCATTATTAAACATGCAATGAACTACATGGAGGGAAAAGTACACTGTGCATTCAGCACCACGGATAGAACTTTTGTTAACGGGTATGCACAAAAACACAAACAGAGAGCGAGCTCAACATTACATTTAAACTACTCAATCATTGTGAGGAGTGAAGTCTCTGATGGGCATTGACTAGAGCAGTGAAGTCAGGTATAGTTTCTGATGTCGCTATGCACAGGATTGCTGAAAGGTGAGAGTCAGTAAGAGATGATCTGTGCCTTGACTTGTTATATTTCATCACTAAAAATGTCTGTTCACATACATAGGTTGACCCAAACAGTACAAACACCTTCTGAGCATGACTCCTAATCTTTGGAAAGTTTTATTCATCAAGAGATGCATAGAACCTCGTCAGTGACATTGTTTTGAATAAAACAAGTTGTCCAATCACTGCATCAGACTGAAGATCGATAAGCTCAAGTTGCAGGTCAAGGTGAAGGAGAGGAAACCAACAGCATGTAATTTTCACTCTGAAATCCTCAAAATGACGAGAAAGCACACCGTTCAAACCACGCAGCAGCGATGTATACTTATTCCACTGGTCATCTGATAGGGAACATACTAGTAGTGTCGGAAGGTGGGTGAGATTGTTGGCTTCTACTTGGCGGGTCAGGAGGAGTAATTTTCCCTTGAAGGCTTTGACAAGGCTATAGATACAGTGCCTTGCGAAAGTATTCGGCCCACTTGAACTTTGCGACCTTTTGCCACATTTCAGGCTTCAAACATAAAGATATAAAACTGTATTTTTTTGTGAAGAATCAACAACAAGTGGGACACAATCATGAAGTGGAACGACATTTATTGGATATTTCAAACTTTTTTAACAAAGCAAAAACTGAAAAATTGGGCGTGCAAAATTATTCAGCCCCCTTAAGTTAATACTTTGTAGCGCCACCTTTTGCTGCGATTACAGCTGTAAGTCGCTTGGGGTATGTCTCTATCAGTTTTGCACATCGAGAGACTGAAATTTTTTCCCATTCCTCCTTGCAAAACAGCTCGAGCTCAGTGAGGTTGGATGGAGAGCATTTGTGAACAGCAGTTTTCAGTTCTTTCCACAGATTCTCGATTGGATTCAGGTCTGGACTTTGACTTGGCCATTCTAACACCTGGATATGTTTATTTTTGAACCATTCCATTGTAGATTTTGCTTTATGTTTTGGATCATTGTCTTGTTGGAAGACAAATCTCCGTCCCAGTCTCAGGTCTTTTGCAGACTCCATCAGGTTTTCTTCCAGAATGGTCCTGTATTTGGCTCCATCCATCTTCCCATCAATTTTAACCATCTTCCCTGTCCCTGCTGAAGAAAAGCAGGCCCAAACCATGATGCTGCCACCACCATGTTTGACAGTGGGGATGGTGTGTTCAGCTGTATTGCTTTTACGCCAAACATAACGTTTTGCATTGTTGCCAAAAAGTTCCATTTTGGTTTCATTCTTCCACATGTTTGGTGTGTCTCCCAGGTGGCTTATGGCAAACTTTAAACAACACTTTTTATGGATATCTTTAAGAAATGGCTTTCTTCTTGCCACTCTTCCATAAAGGCCAGATTTGTGCAATATACGACTGATTGTTGTCCTATGGACATAGTCTCCCACCTCAGCTGTAGATCTCTGCAGTTCATCCAGAGTGATCATGGGCCTCTTGGCTGCATCTCTGATCAGTCTTCTCCTTGTATGAGCTGAAAGTTTAGAGGGACGGCCAGGTCTTGGTAGATTTGCAGTGGTCTGATACTCCTTCCATTTCAATATTATCGCTTGCACAGTGCTCCTTGGGATGTTTAAAGCTTGGGAAATCTTTTTGTATCCAAATCCGGCTTTAAACTTCTTCACAACAGTATCTCGGACCTGCCTGGTGTGTTTCTTGTTCTTCATGATGCTCTCTGCGCTTTTAACGGACCTCTGAGACTATCACAGTGCAGGTGCATTTATACGGAGACTTGATTACACACAGTTGGATTGTATTTATCATCATTAGTCATTTAGGTCAACATTGGATCATTCAGAGATCCTCACTGAACTTCTGGAGAGAGTTTGCTGCACTGAAAGTAAAGGGGCTGAATAATTTTGCACGCCCAATTTTTAAGTTTTTGATTTGTTAAAAAAGTTTGAAATATCCAATAAATGTCGTTCCACTTCATGATTGTGTCCCACTTGTTGTTGATTCTTCACAAAAAAATTCAGTTTTATATCTTTATGTTTGAAGCCTGAAATGTGGCAAAAGGTCGCAAAGTTCAAGGGGGCCAAATACTTTCGCAAGGCACTGTATGATGTGCAAAAAGGCCCTTCCCTTGTAGTTTGGAATTCAGTTCATTCATGAGGGCCATGATGTCCACGGTGAAGGCAAAAATCAGCCAACAATTCTTTATCTTGCAGTTAAGGGAAATCCACATATATACCTTTCATTTGCAAAAACGCAGCAATCTCCGACTTCAGTTCCCACACCCTTTTAAGCACGTTCCCCAAACTCAGCCTTCTCAAATTTGTGTGGTAGGGGAGATCTGCATGACCCGACTTTGTCTCTTCCAACAATGAGACAAACTGCCTGTGGTTTAAAGATTTAGCACTTTAGTGACTGTATCCACAACATGGCTCATTTTCAGAACACATTTACAGATCACCTCCTGATGACTAATGCAATGCAGCAAAATTATTTTTTGATCTGGGTTCAGCTCAGCTTCTTGATCTTGTATCCTTTTCTAAAGGCCAACGTTTTTTTCCTGTCAAGTTTGGGCACCCATCAGTGGTCACACTGAATAACTATTCAAAACTCAGTCCCAGCTTTGCCACACACTTATTAACCTCCCCCAATAAATATTTCCATGTGGTTGTGCTCTTCATTGACTGCACTGAAGCAAGCTCCTCTGTAATTTCAAAGTCTGGGGTTATACCTCCTAAGAATATAAACAACTGCACCGTGTGACGTGCATCACTGGTCTCATCCAGGGCCAAGGAGAAATAGGTGAAATCCTTTACCTTGTCTTTCAACTGTTGTTCCATATTGTCTGCGATGTCATCAACACGCCGTGTCACTGTTCGAAAACACTTTCTTGTCGGGGAAAAGTATCACTGCAGAGTCAATTAAACATTCTTTAATGATTTCACACTCATCGAATGGCTTGCTATGTTTAGCAATTTTGTGGGACAGTACATAGCTAACTCTCGCAATTCAGTTTTTTGCTGAATGCCGTTTTGTGAAAAGTCCTTGCTGATTTTGCAACTGAGAAAGCAACTTTTTCGATGCACTTGCCCCCTGTTCAGAAGACATATTCCTATATTTCTCTGCATGCTTCGTCTGGAAGTGTCGGTACAAGTTGTAGTCTTTCAAGACAGCGATGCTCTCTTTGCACACTAAGCACACAGCTTTCCCTGATACCTCAATGAAGAAATATTTCGATGTCCACTCTTGCTGGTGTCACAGCTGTTGAAGGAACTGGACCAAGGTGCAGCGTGGTGAGTGTACATTTTCTCCTTTATTCGAAATGATGCCGACAAAACAATAAACAATACAAACCGTGAAGCCTAAGGCTATGTGCCATCAAACAAAGTTAACTTCCCACAAACACAGGTGGGGAAAAAGGGTACCTAAGTATGGTTCCCAATCAGAGACAACGATAGACAGCTGTCCCTGATTGAGAACCATACCCGGCCAACACATAGAAATAGAAAATCATAGAAACACAAAACATAGAATGCCCACTCCAACTCACGCTCTGACCAAACCAAAATAAGAGACATAAAAAGCATCTCTAAGGTCAGGGCGTGACAGCTGGAACACCCTACATTCATTGTCTACTTTCCTTTTCTTTGAAATCTTTGAAAAAATGTTGCCCAATATCTAGCTAGCTACTATTTGTAACTGTGATGTGTGTGTCAGCCTGTCAGTCACTGTCTGCCTTCAAAATAAATGTCCCACAAGCGGTGGGAGTTAAATCATTACACAAAGGCGAGTATTCATTGGGCTTTTAATTTGAATAACAAATTCTAGCAAATTCTTTATGTGATCTGAGCATGATTCCGCGGGCCGTATTGAATCAGATCGCGTACCGCATAAGGCCCCCGTGCCAGCCTTTGCCCAGGCCCGTTCTAGAGTAAAGTTTTACCGTTACCTACCTTCCTTCTGCACTCTACTCCCACATCCCACCAGTTTCATCTCTTTCCATGCAGTGATCAGAGCCCAGAGAGGCAGGCTGGCTGTGAAGGCTCAGGCTGTGGGGGCTGGATTCATCCCTCCTGCGGCTCCCAGCTCTAGCTATAGTTCTATATGCTGAGATGGAGACAGCCAGCTGCCAGACAGAGCTGACTGTTGTGGTCCAGTGTTAATCACACTAGCATGTCTTTGCCTTGTACTCTCTGGGGCAGCAAGGCTAAACTGCCTCAGCTGCTCCTCTCCACTGACTCCCCCGCCCGCTACCAGTTGGCACTGGCAGGAGCCCTCTGAGCTTGGCCACATGGAGACAGGCCACCTGGTCAGAGGAAAGTTGGAGTCAGTACAGAGTGGGCCCAAGCTAAGCCCATTGCCCTGCATTAACCACTAGTCTGAAAAGCAGAGGCCGTATCCACAGCAAACAGGGAACTTTTTTTTCAGTCTTGTATTTTTCGTTCAACAATGTAGGCTACAGATGGTGAACCGAGCCAGTTTGCTGACTCATTTTTGTCAGCAGCTGTGTGTAATCCTACTTCATATAGAGACAACTTCCTATACAGGGTAGCTATCTGACATTTGTTGTATTTAACTTTATGATATCAAGTCATTTGTATTTTGAAGTAAATGTGTAAGTTGTTATTTGATGATGATGTAATCCTGTTTGATAGGCTATGTCATGGCTTGGCCATGTACAGTTGTGGAAGGAGGTCAGTTGTTACAGTAGGCCAACTCACCTTTGGAGTACTGAAAGAGAGTCGTCTTTCTCCTGCTGATATTGTAAATTGCATGGACTATCTACACTATGGCTAAGTTGATGATAACACCCTGCACATATACAAATCCCCAAGTAATTGGGATGCACTTCATTCATGTCCCTGTGATCTCATCAGATCCGGCGTTGCATCCAACCAGAGACAGAGCAACTTGGCCACCGACCTTTCCTTCAAAGAGCTCCCACAGCAGGGGGTGGTTTTGCTCTCCAGACCAAAATCCAATGGATACGAACTACTTTTAATTGAGAGGCTTACGAAAACTAAAGCAAAAGGTAAACAGAGTCCGCTTTATTAACACCGCTTCTCAGAATGTAAATGTTGTTAATCGCGCTCTCTTCTTTAATAAGAGCAATGTTTAATTAGGACGTTGAGCTCCAAAAGGCAGTTTGTCTCCGGTCATTTAGCTCATAGGAAATTAAAGATTAAAAGAATATTGTGATTCTGCCGAACACTAATGACTGCACTTTTGTGTGTGTGCGTGTGACGTGCGTGGGTGCGTGTGTGTGACCATTAGAGGGGTTGGTGGTGGTAAGATGTAGGCCTCCACACTGTTGTCTCAGTTGTGAGGGCGGCTGGTACAGGCTGTCTCGACAGGGCTTCTGTGTGTTTGGGAAATGGGAGGGTGATTTGTTGGTGGAGACTTAGATGACAGAGGAAAACACATATCTGTCACCCTGGACTGTTGTCATTGCCAAGTGCTGCTGTCCAATTCTGTCTCGGCCATAGTTCTGAACATTCAAAATATCAGTGATTAAAAATAAATGATTCAAGTAAAAGAGAGAGAGATTATGTTTGCGTGAAGATTTCACTTGAACAGACAATGCAGAGATTCCTGCTGCAGTGATTTCCATATTTCTCTCCCCACTTTGGACTGTCTGCGGGGATTTAACATGGGGGATTTTCACTTGCTATGGAGGACCTTTCCCAATAATCAGCAACAACAGATGTTTTGGGAGTTGTTTACGGGCAGACAAGTTTTACAGATTACAGAGATTTGTCAAAACAAACGCTTAACAATAGCAAATTATTTGCTGAAAGGTGAATGACGTTTGTTTGTGTTTTTAGCATACCAGGGCCATTCTTTTAGCGATTGAAATGCTAGTAGGCTTACACTGTGTCCAGAATTGTCACCATACCGTTGACATTTAATCATAATGTTTTATACTGTTGTTGTTGCCCAGTTAGTTTAACTCTAGTGAGCTTAGTCCTGTAATTTCCTAAATGTATTTGGTCAGGGAATACAGACATTGGAACTGAAGCCTCCCTCTGTTGTACTCCTTTTGGCCTGCATCCCAAATGGAATCCTATTCTCTATATGGTGCTGGTTCTAAAGTAGTACACTATGTAGCGAACAGTGTGCCATTTGGGCCACTGACTTATTCTGTGTAAAGAAGAGGGAACATTTGGTGAAATATTAAACAGACAGGCAGGGGCAATGCTGCTAAACCGCCCAGAAGGCTTGTTGTTTTTCCTGGACTGTTCTCTCACCATTAGTCTGTCCTCTCTCTTTGTTTGTCAACGGCTTCAGCTTCCTGGGTCAGCAGGAAGCCATTTCTCCAAATCTGATTTGCTTTAATGAGGTGCCTGATGCTATAGACATGTGTCTCAAGCCTCCTGTTTCCAGGGTGAATGTTTGCCTGTTAGGTGCTGGTCTAGTGCTGCTTCATCGTCACTGTGGAAGAAGGGTTAGCCCAGAGTGTGGACATAAGCTATTTGTTGAAGATGGGGGCAGCTCACAGACACGGAGACACATAGCACAAAGGCTGTAGTAGTAGTCTAGAGCCTCCACATACTAATCTGTCTGTCCCACACTGTGCCCTTTCATGGCATGTCTGGCCACAGGTGCCATTCTAACAGTGGGTTTTGACCATGGGGCCAGGGTTCTGGTCTAGAAGCACAGTTGACGCCCGGCCCAGAAGGGCAATTTCCATGGAGAGCCACTTAGAGAAGTTATTTTTTTTCCATCACTCACATCAGAAGACATTAACATTTTAATTTCATCCAATATCTGACATGTTTTTGGATGACCTGATGACGTTGTCGCTGCTCGCACTGCTCCCTGTACGCAGGGAGTGCTAGTACAAACCGGACGCAACCGAGGTATAGATGGTCCATGAATCGGCATGTGCAAACGTGAATAGATTACCTTGAAAACAACGGTCGAACACCCAGTTGTTATTATACCTCAGTGGTTTTGAACAATAGCGCCGCCTTCTCTTGACAACCCTTCGCTCCAATGCTTCGTTTCACTTGAAATGTGCATAAAGTAGAGCAGAGCTGAACTTTCTCTACCACTCTGCTAGTACGGTTCTCGCCGCTCACTTCCCACAATCCCCTGCACATGTCTCCACGTGCCCTCGTTGAAAATGAATGGGGGCCGAACTTCTTTTGCCGAATTCGTTGTTCATGAAAACCCACTCACTGTAAGACTATTTGTCAGGCTGGCTGGCTGTCTGAACAGCTGCACTGGTCAACCCAGCTCTCCTCTCCTCTCTTCAATGACCACGACCCCCACAACAGGCAGCTCCAGGCAGGAAAATGGCCTCTTAGCATCCTTGGAGATAGGGGAGGGGAGAATGCAGGGGCTATCAACAGACTCTCCTTCACCATCCTACCTGTCCCCAGGTTTAAAGAAGAGCTCTATCTTCTAGGTGCGATAGGAAGCAGTGACTCGGAGGTATTTATACCAGAGCTTAAGCCCTGCCTGGGGTTGTTTTGCTCTTGAGGTGAATTTTTTTTGTTGTTGTAAACTAGCCAGAGGTAAACTTTGCTTCCATAATATCCTGAGCTATAACTCAGTCTAAGGTATTCTTCTGGCCAACATATTCAGGCAGCCACAGCAGGAAGTCTAGACCACAAGTGATACATGTGAAACAGGAAGGAGGACACCCACCCACACACAGGGTTGGGTGATGTCAACCTTTGATCTTCCGTGATCATGTACTCATAAAACATTGTGATGTAAGATTGCATCGCTCTATTTTGGCGGCCTCTGGTACAACACTAGATTGTATTATCAACTAGCAACTCTCAGAAAATAGCAGTGATCAAATGTTTTCACACTTTTAGGGCTCTAGCGCAATGGTAAATCTAAGCGCAGGTGGTAGCGCTATAGGTTTTAGGCTGTTTAAACAACTTTTTGAGATGGAACTCTGTTATTGTTTCACCGGGAGAGAAAGCATAATTGCATAAAACGAAAAAAGTGTAGCCTAGCCCAAAGTCAAATTTATGTTGAATGGAGAGATAAGGGAATATAGCCTACTTTTTTTTTTACAACAGCTAGACACAATATATGTTTAGGCTATAAGGCCAATGCATCCGACAAAGCGAGAGAGGCCTATATAACATAGGCAAGTCTGTTTCTGGAGTGCCATCACATCTGGCTGTGATTGGGAGTCCCACAGGTCGGCGCACAATTGGCCCAGCGTCGTCCGGCTTTGGTTTTATAGCAATATGTAAACATTATTAAAGTTGAGTAGCCGGCTAGTGATGGCTATTTAACAGTCTAATGGCCTTGAGATAGAAGCTGTTTTTCACTCTCTCGGTCCCAGCTTTGATGCACCTGTACTGGGGGGTGGGGTGGAAGTGGTCTGAATGGAAAGGACAATGTTTCTCCCTAACCCTCTCCCTAACCCTAACGATTGATCTGATCAAATCTAGGCCTAAGAAAATGGAAACTAAACATTTCCATTTTCATGGCATAACGATTGATCTGATCGAATCTAGGCCTAAGAAAATAGAAACTAAACATTTCCATTTTCATGGCATAACGATTGATCTGATCGAATCTAGGCCTAAGAAAATAGAAACTAAACATTTCCATTTTCATGGCATACTAGAGTACAGCTGAGCCTATACTTCACAGTTCACATTGCTCTACATATCAGTAGATTAAACACTATGAGAAGCGTTGCAAAAACACACAAAATATGTCCCTCAGTACTTCTGGGTGTATGTTGTACATGATACTGATTCAAAATTCCATGACATATCAATCGATCATTATGTGATACAGCCCGACAGGATGCTCTCAATTGTGCATCTGTAGAAGTTTTGGAGATTTTAGGGGCCAAGCTGAATTTCTTCATCCTCCTGAAGTTGAAGAGGCGCTGTTGCGCATTCTTCACCACACTGTGTGGGTGGACCGTTTCAGATTGTCCGTGATGTATACACCAAGGAACTTGAAGCTTTCCACCTTCTCCACTGCGGTCCTATCGATGTGGCTATTTCCTCAAGTCCACGATCAGGAGGCATGCGTGGCCACGCAGTCATGGGTGAACAGGGAGTACAGGAGGGTGCTGAGCATGCGCCCTTGTGGGGTCCCTGTGTTGAGGATCAGCGAAGTGGAGGTGTTGTTTCCTACCTTCACCACCTGGGGGCGGCCCGTCAGGAAGTCCAGGACCCAGTTGCACAAGGTGGGGTTCAGACTCAGGGCCCCGAGCTAAATGATGAGCTTGGAGGGTACTATGGTGTTGAAGGCAAAGTGTTATGTTTGGGGCAAATCCAATAGAGCCTCACAATGGAGGCTTCATAATACCCCTAAAACCTAGCGGTCAAACAGGGAAATGGTTGCAAGCTTTTTTCTACCACTCATTTTAGAATCACAAATTTACGTACACTCTTAACCAAACATCCATCTTGATAAATCTCACACTTTACGTGGAAATTATCCCATGCGTGGTTTACGCACAGGTTTTGATTTATACATGAGGCCCCTGGTCTTCCAGGTCGGATAAATCAAAAACATGAAGTGCCTGCGTTACTCCACGACCAGGGTTGCCTACCCCTGACATAGGGTATTTATTGAAATAGACTATAGCAAATAGGAACAGGCAGATTACTCTGAATGTCACCGTGGCTGCCAGACTACATTATTTAGGCTACTGCACAACACCAGTCAAGTTCAAATAGGCAAAACCATCGTCTGTCACATCACAAAGTCCTCACCATCGACGATAGCTGTCAAACATTGTGGATAGACGATACTATGGTAATTTCGCCCAACCCTAACACACACCCTCACACACAGACACACACTAACACACTCCCCTTCATGGGTTGAACGACCGCAATTAACATTTTCCGCCGCCACAATCAACTGGCTTTTTATATTTTAAAACCATAATATCCTAGCACTTTAACCATAATAACAAACCCCTTTGTCATCCTCTTTTAGTTTCCCGTGTGAACAATGTGTTCCAGTTTGCTTAGATTAAAAGGCATCTAGACTAAATTACCTTTTGGTTTACCATTGTCAGGGCACAATGTGTTTTGTAGTACAGTTTATGCCATTACAATGATCAACAAAACCTCAGTTCCACTCACAACTCTGAGGATGTTTTGCTATTCTGCTTTGCCCACTCCTATTACTGAGTCTAATTCAATGAATTAAAGGCCTTGCTGGAACACTGGTTGGTGCCTTTCTTTGTTATTGTGTTTGTCTAAATGGTCAGGCCCAGACAGTGGAGGTGCGATTTTACATGCTGGACGGTAGGAAAGCAAAGGAGTTACTAAGGTAACCATTGAAGCTAGCTTCAGACCTATACCAGTATCAAAGTACTCCACAGCCAGCAGGCAACGATTAGCAGGGCGTAGCTCAAACCACATGACAAACACACACAAATAAACACACAGACACACACACACACACACACATATCCTTAGTTTAGAAAGTCCTCAAACCAGACCTCAGGTGTGCCCACATGAGGCCCACCCTGTCTCTTCATGTCTCCTGAAAAGCGAAATATGGGCGCAATGGGAAATCATTAAACCCGCTCGGCCAGTCACGCTGGTTTGTGTTTGTAGAAGCCTTCAAACAACAAGCGTTACATTTCCCCCTCACATCATATGATGCGGAGCCCTGAGGATTTGAAACAAATATAATTTGACTAATCTCTTTCAGAGCAGTTAGGCTAGATTTCCACTCCAATATGCTCCCTTATAGCTGCAATATGCAACTTTTTGGGAAACCAAACAAAATTCGCATAGAAATCAGAGTTATAGATCTGTCCTTCTAATTGAAAGCAGATCTAAGATGTGTTAGATCTGTTCTATGTACGCTATTTCCCATTCTCATTTTTAGTTTTAGAATTTTTTGCTTTCGGTTTTGTACACCAGCTTCAACAGCTGAAAGTACAATATTTTTGGTTATTGAAAATATATTTCACCCCGGGTTAGATGGTACAATGCTTCTCTACACATAAACGGAAAATAGGCGAACTACTAGAATTTTAGCAACCAGGAAATTGCTGAGCGATTTCTGCGTATTGAATCTTTATTGTGGTCATGCAATCATAAAAGCATTAATGTCAGGTAATGCAAAAATATTGATTTAGCAGGCAATTGGCATTTAAGTCACATCATGAAGTGCATCATTCACTTTGGATTCCTGCACCACTTACATTGTGTGGGACTTGACTTGTAAAGGTCATGGAATTCCATTAATTCCATTATGTACACATTATGCAGATCTAGAGGATATCTCACTGTGTCTCTGTCCCAATGCTGTAATGTCACCAGTCTATATCAAGGCAGGGAAGCTGTGAAACTGATTTATTTAACTTCTATTTCCTAGACTTTAGGCCTGTTGTTGCCATATCCGCTCCTTGCGGTGTGATAATTGGCACAGGGTCAGATATTACACCCTGCTTCCTGAACAGTGGCTGCTGTGCCGTGACGAATCCGGAGTGGGCCCTCCAGGCTCCCAGCAGCCCTCTAGCTGCCAGAGGCACCGTCTGGTGAAACACTTCATTTCCCCTCCCTGCTCCCCAGCGCTTTGCACCAGTGTCCATAACCTTGGAAGGGCTGGTGTAGTGAGGGATATAAAAAACGAATGCATCAGAATTGGCTGGGAACAGAGTGATGTCATACTGAAATACAACAGCACACAGGCTGCAAAGTGTTATCTTGTTTTTTTCCTGGCTCTGAGTGCTGATGAATTCTCTTGGTGCTTCAAAGGGGGGGAAAGGTCGTATCAGTTAGCAGCGCCGGGGGTTTTGGAAGGCTTTTGAAGGCCGATGGTGGCTGTAATGGCAGTTCATTGGCTGGAGAGGTCAGTGGGCCACAGGCTTTTTCTCGTTATACTGTGATACTGGGTAGACAGGCTTTTTCTCGTTATACTGTGATACTGGGTAGACAGGCTTTTTCTCGTTATACTGTGATACTGGGTACACAGGCTTTTTCTCGTTATACTGTGATACTGGGTAGACAGACACATTCCTTTAGTCTGATTTCCTTCGTCTTTTATCTCTCATGACATCTTCCAAACTCCCTCAGACCGGTTGTGTGTTTGTGCACCTAATTTGGTGTTTCTCTCGCTCTTCTGACATGTTTAGACTCAGCACATGAGGAATTATTTAGTGTACAGTACATAAGCCTCTGACTAAATGTGAGTAAATATGTTTTATAATCCCTCCTTTCCAAGTCTGTATCGGTTTATCTGAGCCAGTATAGTTTGCAGTGTTTTACGGCTGCAGCTGAGGCCTCTATCCTGAGAGACTTATCCCTTCAAGTCACAGAGAGAGCTGGTGACTCTGTAAAGTGTGTGTGTGTGGGAGTCCGTGGAGGCCTCTGCGTAGACTGTTGCCCCGGGCCCCTCTCTCTCTGCTCTGCACTGCTCTGTGGCAGGACTGAATGGGACAGAGAAATGCTCTTTGTGATTGCGTGAGCAGATGAATACACTGGTCCATCGCCCAGCTTAGGAGCGTTTGAGACCCGGCTGAACTAATGACCTCGCCCCCCTTTGTGCCTGGCCTCAAAGGGAAGAGGAGGATAATACTTTCTGCAAGGAGCGCCGCCCGGTTCCCACTTCACATTCACCTCCCTTTCCCTCATCCTTAAAATGGCCTCCCCTCCCAGGCTGGTTTTCTTTATAAGGAAACAGCAGCTACTCTGGCACATTCCACCTCCTCCAGCATCAGCACCGATGGCCACTGGAGTAGGGTCAACAGTAGATGAGCAGACAACATCAACATGTAGGAAGTTAGTGAATCTGGTTGAAAGCAGTGGAATGTCACTGGGTGCTGTCCTGTCATTCAGTGGTCCATCTATCAAAGCTCTCAAAGAAAATGGATTAATCATTAATGGATCATCGTCATCAATCAATTGTTCATCATCAATCCATTAATAGATTATTTATATATAAAAACAGAAATCCTCCTTGCTGAATTAAGGAAACAGAAGCGACCATCGGCATGTATTATGAACTCACAAAGGTTCACATCACGACAGGTTTTCTGGCCCGACACAACGCGTTAAGATTCCCCTGGCTCCTGTTGTTTGCTTTTGGGATTAGGCTGTGCAGAAGGGGGTGGATGGACAGGCTTTGTACCACAGCCACATCAATTTAACTCTTTTGAAAGGGCCCTGAGCTGAGACTTCCAATTGTCTAGTGGTCAGTGATATTCTCATGACCTCACCTGCCCCACACATAGGACTGCCTAATGACCTATGTTAATGGCAATCACAATCTGTCGTTAACCTCTGCTCTCCACGGCCGCACACACACTGCGAAGCTCCCTGCATGGAAAACACGTTCATTCAGACCCCAGAGCTGGTTTATGAATACGGTAGAAGAAGCAGGAAACCGCCGCTATGAAAAATGTGGAACCTTCAGAAGAGCTTCAGAAATCCAAGGTTGATGTGGACAACAGAACAGTGTGTGTAGGCGGCGAGACCCCTACAGTCAGGCCCCCTTTCTCTTGTCCACTCCTAAAGGGGTTGTGTTGTATGGTAAACCCGGGTTACCCAGCTCCCTAGGCATCACAACCCACAAAGGTCTGTTCAGAGTCACCACATGATTGATTACAGTAAGAAAAACCCTCCAGGGTCATCCATCATACCTCTCTCTTCTGGTTGGGCCAGCCACACACAGTACCAGTACCGAACAGTGTTTCAGTACCGAATGCTACATACTGGGGTAAGGAGAGGACAGCCATGCAGTTAGCCACATCATGTGAACCATGTGAAGAAAGCAATTGAGGACAATGTAGGCCTAGGTAAGGCTTTGTTGGGTCTTCTTGGATGTTCCTCTTCACTGTGTAACGTTACTAGACACTAGAGTAGTTGGAGTGTGACTGCTTTGGTCAGGTGACTGTCTCCATGCCTCACTGAGGAGTTTTAGAAGGAAACATGCTGCAGCAGCAAGCAGCTGACTTACTGTCAATTACTTACAATTCATGTGGCCAGATGAGGATTTGCTATGTGAATGGTAATCACACTCACAATGCTGCCAGTATGAATATCAATAACTCCCTCCCTTAACTCAAACTGGGGCTGTTTTCAGTGAATCTGCAAAAATGTATTAAAAAAAACTTGGATCAGACAAGAACATTGGGCCTTTGTAGATCAATGAAACGAGTTAATGTCAGGCTTTTAATGTGAAGGTTGTGCCCTCTCTTGATTGAACTTCATAAATCTCACCACCCACCAGCAGAATGCAGACAACTGCTATCTCAGTATTAGGGCTGGGAATTGCCAGGGACCTCACGATACGATATTATCACAATACTTTGGTGCCGATACGATATCTACTAAAATGGCGCCGGAGAAGAAGGCAGACGTTTTACGTGCCCCCAACCGATTGTGTTTTTTGTTTGTTTATTTGTTTGTTTTGTTTGTTTATTTGCAACTTATTTTTTAAACTTATTTTGTACATAATGTTGCCGCTATCGTCTCTTGTGATCGAAAATAACTTCTGGACATCAGGACTGCGATTACTCCCCACGGACTGGCAGAATCCTTTTTTCCCCTTCAACCTCTCTGGGATATGTGGGACGCTAGCGGCCAAAAGCCAGGGAAAATGCAGATCGCCAAATTCATATACAGTGCCTTGCGAAAGTATTCGGCCCCCTTGAACTTTGCGACCTTTTGCCAAATTTCAGGCTTCAAACATAAAGATATAAAACTGTATTTTTTTGTGAAGAATCAACAACAAGTGGGACACAATCATGAAGTGGAACGACATTTATTGGATATTTCAAACTTTTTTAACAAATCAAAAACTGAAAAATTGGGCGTGCAAAATTATTCAGCCCCCTTAAGTTAATACTTTGTAGCGCCACCTTTTGCTGCGATTACAGCTGTAAGTCGCTTGGGGTATGTCTCTATCAGTTTTGCACATCGAGAGACTGACATTTTTTCCCATTCCTCCTTGCAAAACAGCTCGAGCTCAGTGAGGTTGGATGGAGAGCATTTGTGAACAGCAGTTTTCAGTTCTTTCCACAGATTCTCGATTGGATTCAGGTCTGGACTTTGACTTGGCCATTCTAACACCTGGATATGTTTATTTTTGAACCATTCCATTGTAGATTTTGCTTTATGTTTTGGATCATTGTCTTGTTGGAAGACAAATCTCCGTCCCAGTCTCAGGTCTTTTGCAGACTCCATCAGGTTTTCATCCAGAATGGTCCTGTATTTGGCTCCATCCATCTTCCCATCAATTTTAACCATCTTCCCTGTCCCTGCTGAAGAAAAGCAGGCCCAAACCATGATGCTGCCACCACCATGTTTGACAGTGGGCATGGTGTGTTCAGGGTGATGAGCTGTGTTGCTTTTACACTAAACATAACGTTTTGCATTGTTGCCAAAAAGTTCAAATTTGGTTTCATCTGACCAGAGCACCTTCTTCCACATGTTTGGTGTGTCTCCCAGGTGGCTTGTGGCAAACTTTAAACAACACTTTTTATGGATATCTTTAAGAAATGGCTTTCTTCTTGCCACTCTTCCATAAAGGCCAGATTTGTGCAATATACGACTGATTGTTATCCTATGGACAGAGTCTCAGAGTGATCATGGGCCTCTTGGCTGCATCTCTGATCAGTCTTCTCCTTGTATGAGCTGAAAGTTTAGAGGGACGGCCAGGTCTTGGTAGATTTGCAGTGGTCTGATACTCCTTCCATTTCAATATTATCGCTTGCACAGTGCTCCTTGAGATGTTTAAAGCTTGGGAAATCTTTTTGTATCCAAATCCGGCTTTAAACTTCTTCACAACAGTATCTCGGACCTGCCTGGTGTGTTCCTTGTTCTTCATGATGCTCTCTGCGCTTTTAACGGACCTCTGAGACTATCACAGTGCAGGTGCATTTATACGGAGACTTGATTACACACAGGTGGATTGTATTTATCATCATTAGTCATTTAGGTCAACATTGGATCATTCAGAGATCCTCACTGAACTTCTGGAGAGAGTTTGCTGCACTGAAAGTAAAGGGGCTGAATAATTTTGCACGCCCAATTTTTCAGTTTTTGATTTGTTAAAAAAGTTTGAAATATCCAATAAATGTCGTTCCACTTCATGATTGTGTCCCACTTGTTGTTGATTCTTCACAAAAAAATACATATTTTTTAGTTTTATATCTTTATGTTTGAAGCCTGAAATGTGGCAAAAGGTCGCAAAGTTCAAGGGGGCCGAATACTTTCGCAAGTGACTATAAAAATCTAACTTTCATTAAATCACACATGCAAGATAGCAAATTAAAGCTACACTTGTTGTGAATCCAGCCAAGATGTCAGATTTCAAAAAGGCTTTTTGGCGAAAGCAAACAATGCTATTATCTGAGGATAGCACCTCCGTAAACAAAGAGAGAAACCATATTTCAATCCTGCAGGTGCGACACAAAATGCAGAAATAAAAATATAATTCATGCCTTACCTTTGACGAGCTTCTTTTGTTGGCACTCCAATATGTCCCATAAACATCACAAATTGTCCTTTTGTTCGATTAATTCTGTCGATATATATCCATAATTTCCATTTATTTGGCGCGTTTGATCCAGAAAAACACCGGTTCCAACTTGCTCAACGTCACTACAAAATATCTCAAAAGTTACATGTAAACTTTGCCAAAACATTTCAAACTACTTTTGTAATACAACTTTAGGTATTTTTTTAACGTAAATAATCGATAAAATCGAAGATCGGATGATCTGTGTTCAATTCCGGAAGAAAACAAACTGAAGCATGCTTTCTGGTCACGCACCTCTATCTACAGTACACTTCAAGTGACCCTGGTTCAAGATGGCTGTACTTCTTCATTACACAAAGGAATAACCTCAACCAATTTCTAAAGACTGTTGACATCCAGTGGAAGCCATAGGAGCTGCAAGAAGGTCCCTTAGAAATCTGGATTCCCAATGAAAACACATTGAAAAGAGTGTGACCTCAAAAAAAAAAAAAATCTGGTTTGTCCTTAGAGTTTCGCCTGCTAAATAATTTCTGTTATACTCACAGACATGATTCAAACAGTTTTAGAAACTTCAGAGTGTTTTCTATCCAAATCTACTAATAATATACATATCTTATCTGAGTAGCAGGCAGTTGAATTTGGGCATGCATTTCACCCGGACGTGAAAATACTGCCCCCTGTCACCAAGAAGTTGACGAGGCCGATGCGAACGATATACTGCTTTCGCGGGAACAGGCCCAGATCCCCGTGATTTACGTGAAGAGGAGGCAGAGAAAAAGGAGCCAGAGGGCAGGCTGCCTTCTGAGAATTCGAATAAGCCGCCAGTTCCTTCCATTCTGCTAGCAAATGTGCAATCTTTGAACAATAAAATACATGACCTACGTGGAAGACCAATGGGACATTCAAAACTGTAATATCTTATGCATCTCGGAGTCGTGGTTGAACGACGACACTATCAACATACAGATGGCTGGTTATACGCTGCACCGGCAGGATAGAACAGCGGTGTCTGGTAAGACAAGGGGCGGTGGACTATATATTTTTGTAAATAACAGCTGGTGCACGATATCTAAGGAAGTCTAGAGCTATTGCTCGCCTGAGGTAGAGTATCTCATGATAAGCTGTAGACCACACTATCTACCTAGAGAGTTTTCATCTGTATTTTTCATTGCTGTTTACTTACCACCACAGTCAGAGGTTGGCACTAAGACAGCATTGAATGAGCTGTATTCTGCCATAAGCAAACAAGAAAACGCTCACCCAGAGGTGGCACTCCAGGTAGCCTGGACTTTAATGCAGGGAAACTTAAATCAGTTTTACCAAATTTCTATCAGCATGTTAAATGTGCAACCAGAAGAAAAATAACTAGACCACCTTTACTCCACAATCAGAGATGCATACAAAGCTCTCCCTCACCCTCCATTTGGCAAATCTGACCATAATTCTATCCTCCTGATTCCTGCTGACAAGCAAAAAATTTAAGCAGGAAGCACCATTGACTTGATCAATAAAAAAGTGGTCAGATGAAGCAGATGCTAAGCTACAGGACTATTTTGCTAGCACAGACTGGAATATGTTTCGGGATTCCTCCGATGGCATTGAAGAGTACACCACATCAGTCATTGGCTTCATCAATAACTTTGTCAATGACGTCGTCCCCACAGTGACCGTACGTACATACCCATGGATTACAGGCAACATCCGTGAGTTAAAGGCTAGAGACGCCGCTTTCAAGGAGCGGGACTCTAACCCGGAAGCTTATAAGAAATCCCGCTATGCCCTCCGACGAACCATCAAACAGGCAAAGCGTCAATACAGGATTATGATCGAATCGTCCGAGTAATACCAACGAGTAATACCAACATGTTTCAAGCAGACCACCGTAGTGCCTGTGCCCAAGAACACTAAGGTAACATGCCTTAATGACTACCGACACGTAGCACTCAGTCTGTAGCCATGAAGTGCTTTGAAAGGCTGGTCATGGCTCACATCAACATCATTATCCCAGAAACCCTAGAACCCCACCAATTTGCATACCGCCCCAACAGATCCTAGATGATGCAATCTCTATTGCACTCCACACTGCCCTTTCCCACCTGGACAAAAGGAACACCTATGTGAGAATGCTATTAATTGACTACAGCTCAGCGTTCAACACCATAGTGCCCTCAAAGCTCATCATTAAGCTTAGGACTATGGGACTAAACACCTCCCTCTGCAACTGGATCCTGGACTTCCTGACTAGCCACCCCCAGGTGGTAAGGGTAGGTAACAACACATCCGCCACGCTGATCCTCAACACAGGGGCCCCTCAGGGGTGTGTGCTCAGAGCCCTCATGTACTCCCTGTTCACTCATGACTGCACGGTCAGGCACGACTCCAACACCATCATTAAGTTTGCGGATGACATAGCCTGATCACCGACAACAACAAGACAACCTATAGGGAGGAGACCTGGCCGTGTGGTGCCAGGATAACAACCTCTCCCTCAACGTGATCAAGACAAAGGAGATTATTGTGGACTACAGGAAAAGGAGGACCGAGCACGCCCCCATTCACATCGACGGGCTATAGTGGAGCAGGTTGGGATCTTCAAATTCCTTGGTGCCCACATCACCAACAAAATAACATAGTTCAGAAACACCAAGACAAAACCTATTCCCCCTCAGGAGACAAAAAAAGATTTGTCATGAGTCCTCAGATCCTTTAAAGGTTCTACAGCTGCACCATCGAGAGTATCCTGACTGGTTGCCTGGTATGGCAAATTCTCGGCCTCCGACCACAAGGCACTACAGAGGGTAGTGCGAATGGCCCAGTACATCACTGGGGCCAAGCTTCCTGCCATCCAGGACCACTATACCAGGCAGTGTCAGAGGAAGGCCCTAAAAATTGCTAGACTCCAGCCACCCTAGTCATAGACTGTTCCCTCTGCTACCACACGGCAAGCAGTAACGGAGCGCCAAGTCTAGGTCCAAGAGGCTTCTAAACAGCTTCAACCCCCAAGCCATAAGACTCCTGAATTGGTTGGGCTATTTACAGGTGGGCTGTGTACAGGTGCAATTATCGGTAAGCTGCTCTGTCAGCTGATGCTTAAAGTTAGTGAGGGAGATATAAGACTCCAGCTTCAGTGATTTTTGTAATTCGTTCCAGTCACTGGCAGAAGAGAGCTGGAAGGAACGGCAGCCAAAGGAGGTGTTGGTTTTGGGGATGACCACTAAAATATACCTGCTGGAGCCCGTGCTATGTGTGGGTGCTACTATGGTGCCCAGTGAGCTGAGATATGGCGGGGCTTTAACTAGCAAAGACTTATAGATGACCTGGAGCCAGTGGGTTTGGCGACGAAAATGAAGCGAGGGCCAGCCAACGAGAGCATACAGGTCGCAGTGGTGGATAGTATATGGGACTTTGGTGACAAAACGGATGGCTCTGTGATAGATTACATCCAATTTGCTGAGTAGAGTGTTGGAGGTTATTTTGTAAATGACATCGCCGAAGTCAGGAATCGGTAGGATTGTCAGTTTTACAAGGGTATGTTTGGCAGCATGTGTGAAGGATGCTTTCTTGCGAAATAGGAAGCCAATTCTAGGTTTAATTTAATGTGAGTCTGGAAGGAGAGTTTACAGTCTAACCAGACACCTAGGTATTTGTAGTTGTCCACATATTCTAAGTCAGAACCGTCCAGAGTAGTAATGCTAGACGGGCGGGCGGGTGCGGGCAGAGATCGGTTGAAGAGGATGCATGTATATAGTCTCGCTATTGTTATTTTACTGCTGCTCTTTAATTACTTGTTACTTTTATTTCTTATTCTTATCCATATTTCTTTGAAGATCATTATTCCGGAGTGGCCTCTTCAAAGTTGACGTTGATACTGGTGTTTTGCTGTACTATTTAATGAAGCTACCAGTTGAGGACTTGTGAGGTGTCTGTTTCTCAATCTAGACACTCTAATGTACTTGTCCTCTTGGTTTGTTGTGCACCCAGGCTTCCCACTCCACTTTCTATTCTGGTTAGAGACAGTTTGCTCTGTTCTGTGAAGGGAGTAGTACGCAGCATGGGTCCTGACGAGTTTCAGAATAAAGTGATTTGTTTCTGGACGTTTGGAGCCTTAATCGAATCCACAAATGCTGATGTTCCAGATACTCAACTAGTCTAAAGAAGGCCAGTTTCATTGCTTCTTTAATCAGCACAACATTTTTCAGCTGTGATAACATAATTGCAATAGGGTTTTCCAAAGATCAATTAGCCTTTTAAAATGATAAACTTGGATTAGCTAACACAACGTGCCATTGGAACACAGGAGTGATGGTTGCTGATAATGGGCCTCTGTACGCCTATGTAGATATTCCTTTACAAAATCTGCCGTTTCCAGCTACAATAGTCATTTACAACATTAACAATGTCTACACTGTATTTCTGATCAATTTGATGTTATTTTAATTGCCCAAAAAATGTGCTTCTCTTTCAAAAACAAGGACATTTCTAAGTGACCCCAAACTTTTGAACGGTAGTGTGTATCACCCCAACACTACTCAGTATGTTGTTGAGAAAGAGCTGTCAGGATGTTCTTCTCTTTCTATTCTTCTCTCTAATCACACTGCTGCCATTGCCTTTGTAACATATGTATTTGTGACCCCACAAATTATCATTAGGCCCACATCTGCTTGTCTTTGACCCCTTTAGCACCTGGTGACCTAGGTATGAAAATATTTGCTGTGATGAGATGATGTCTCAGGTAAAACAGGTACATGCTTTGTGGATAATAATTTTTCTTCACTTCTGAGTGATGGGAGTAAGGTCATGCTCTCCTGTAGTTTCTTAAAACTGGAACAGTGTTCTGGATGTTGACCTAGAGAGAGATAAATGTAGTTAGAGACATGTATCCTCACATCGCCCCACCGCCAGCTCCCTTTTCTTAGCCCTTACAGACTTGCTAAGTCCTTATTATACATGTGTGATTCTCATGTGTGTTTTTGAGATCAACCGACTGGTTTGAACGGCACACCTGTGCTGCTCTGTGGGAGAGCTCTCTCTATCTCATTGTGTTGCTTGGCACCTCATTGGTATTCATATCTTCTCCTATAGAGATTATGATGGTTTAATTAAAAACTTCCCTGGGCTTCTGTCAGCTTTATGCAGTATCAGCTGGCACATCATGTATTTTCCCCACGCTTCCAATGCTCTTTCTTGCCTCTCTGCTTGAAACCAGCTTGAAATAAACCATGTGGGAAAGACATTGTCTGGCCCAGATATGTTTCCCATACCTGCTTCAATTGACCATTTATGAAGAGGAATGGGAAATGTCATGGTTGCTGGCTGCCCACCGCCTCCACCCTCTCCCTTCATCCCCCTCCCTCTGTCCCTGTAACTCAGGGGAGGCTGGTGAAGACATCCCAGTGCACAGGCCACTACAGAGCATCAGATGTTTTACTGCGGTATGATTCTGCAGTCTGCCTGCCTGATTGCCTGCAGCACGGCTTCAGCCTCTGGTTTAACCAGCTCATTTGTTCACCTCAGAAACTTTTTGGGAGTTTCAGTGACATGCTGCAGCTAAAAGACAGTCAGCATGAGTTTCTTTCCCCAGGGACCACCAGCAGAGATGACTCAATGAATTCTCTTCAACACAGATGTTTTTTAACACTGCCAGTGGGTCTCGTCTCTGACAGGCTATTGATATTCAGAAAACTGAACATTGAGGAAATACTGTCAGTGGATTTTAGTCTGGAGGATGCTTTGGAAATAGCATTTTGGCATTCTTCATAAACAAGAGAGCGTAATAAATTTGAAAGATGAAGCCTTTTGAGAAGGAAGAGATGATGAACTGTGATTGCATATTCTCTTGATCCTCTTTAGTGTCACAGACAGAAATTGGGCTGCCGTGTGGAGATTGATTCCTCAATGTGACTGATGTTATCACACAGGTGAAATGCATTTTTGAGGAATGTGTATCCAAGTAGCCAACATACTCTGAAGCTTGTGGAATGCGTGGAATTGTATTATTATCCTGGACTAACTCACTAACTAACTCAATCGGTCCTCTCTGAATTGGGTATTTTGCCAGCTTGCGTGATGTTTTGACTGTTGCCGTGACTACAGCTGGCTGACCAAAGGGGTCTTGTAGGGGAGAAAATATATTTCCCTCCAGGATTCCCAGATTGGCTGCATGATTTCCCCTAGAGATTAGTCTAGACAGGAGAGGTTGCTGATATGGCAGTCACTCAGACAGGCAGCCATACTGGACTTACTTAAAGATAAAGAAGACTCATTTTGTACACTTGGTTAAAACTCATTGCTATTTTATCATGTACAATCTGATGTATACTAACTACCCCTATCACCCACTTCATTTGTATCTTTCCCTCTCAGGTTTTCTCTCTCTGTCTCTGTGTGCTGCCTGTGTGTTAACCTTGACAGCTTTTGTGAGACTGTCACCCTGGTCTCGGAAGTACACTGGGAAGCCTCATTGGCACGCAGTCTAGCGTGAGAATTCCCCATTGGTGTAATGTCCTATGGTCATGTGGCTTTGTGTGTTGACAAAAAGAATCTGCATTCATTATAGCCTTTCTTCATTTTCTCTCAGTGATTCATCAAATTAACTGGTGAGTAACTAATAGAGGTTAGTGCACACACACACACACACACACACACACACACACACACACACACACACACACGCACAAAATGAAAATATCAGGCCAATTGTATGGCGAGGCAAATTATGAATATGATTTTCTTCATGTAAACAAGCAAAAGCCCATAAGGAATGTACTGTAAGTCTGAGCTTCTGCGGCAGTCCAAGTGTCACGATTTGAATTGTAAGCGTATTTTTGTCTGGCATAAGCTCATCCCTGCTCAAGGTTACATCTCCTTTGTTTAGAGGGTATTGCAACTGAGGGTCGGTCGAGCAAGTACACTGCTGGTGGGGGGGGGGGGGGCTTTGGATTTCTTCACTGAGAGTGACAGATAACATCCCAGTGCACAGATTTGCTCTGAAAGGCGGGTGACACAATCCAAAATTACACCCTGAAAGACATTTTGAAGCATTCAGCTGTGCTACCAAACATCACCTCAAATGGCAGCAGGAGGAAAATGGGCCTCATAAACCATGCATGAAGGACTCGGTTTAAATTCACTGTGGTTGACTTTTATTTTGTGTGGTTGGTTACATTGCCAGACGGACTGAATATAGACTACCCTGCATGAAACAAACATTTGCTTTGGATATCAATATGAAATCAATACTTTGTGTACTGCGGCATAATGATTTGCTAATTTGACTCTGTTCTAATAACTCAAGTTAACGTGATCATATTTGACATTCAGATTCAATAAAAGGCCCCTGTAGTCACTTTATAGTTAGACGTATATACAGTGCCTTCAGAAAGTATTCAAACCCATTGACTTACAGTGCATTCGGAAAGTATTCAGACCCCTTTGACTTTTCCCAGATTTGAGCCTTATTCTAAAATGGATTAACCCCCCCCCCCCCCCTCAAAAACCTACATACAATACCCCATATTTGGTGAGCTTCTCCCATTCTTCTCTGCAGATCCTCTCAAGTTCTGTCAGGTTGGATGGGGAGCGTCGATACACAGCTATTTTCAGGTCTCTCCAGAGATGTTTGATTGGGTTCAAGTCCGGGCTCTGGCTGGGTCACTCAAGGACATTTAGATGCTTGTCCCGAAGCCACAACTGCGTTGTCTTGGCTGTGTGTTCAGGGTCGTTGTCCTGTTGGAAGGTGAACATTTGCCCCAGTCTGAGGTCCTGAGTTCTCTGGAGCAGGTTTTCATCAAGGATGTCTCTGTACTTTGCTCCGTTCATCTTTCCCTTGATCCTGACTAGTCTCCCAGTCCCTGCCGCTGAAAATGATCCCTACAGCATGAGGCTGCCATCACCATGCTTCACAGTAGGGATGGTGCCAGATTTCCTCCAGACGTGACGCTTGGCATTCAGGCCAAGTAATTTAATCTTGATTTCATCAGACCAGAGAAACTTGTTTCTCATGGTCTGAGAGTCTTTAGGTGTCTTTTGGCAAATTCCAAGCGGGCTGTCATGTGCCTTTTGCTGAGGAGTGGCTTCCACCTGGCCATTTTACCTTAAAGGCCTGATTGGTGGAATGTTGGTGAGATGGTTGTCCTTCTGAAAGGATCTCCCATCTCCACAAAGGAACTTTGGAGCTCTATCAGAGTGACCATCGGGTTCTTGGTCACCTACCTGACCAAGGCCCTTCTCCCCCGATTGCTCAGTTTTGCCGACCGGCCAGCTGAAGAGTCTTGGTGGTTCCAAATCTATTCCATTTATGAATGATGGGGGCCACTGTGTTCTTGGGGACCTTTACTTCTGCAGAAATGTTTTGGTACCCTTCCCCAGATCCATGCCTCAACACAATCCTGTCTCAGAGCTCTATGGACAATTCCTTCGACCTCATGGCTTGGTTTTTGGTCTGACATATACTGTCAACTGTGGGACCTTATATAGACATGTGTGTGCCTTTTCAAATCATATCCGATCAATTGAATTTACCACAGGTGGACTCCAATCAAGTTGTAGAAACATCTCAAGGATGATCAATTTCGAGTCTCATTGCGAAGGGTCTGCACACTCATTTAAATAAGGTATTTCAGTTTAAATTTTTTATTTTTTTTTAAACTGTTTTCGCTTTGTCATTATGTGGTATTGTGTGTAGATTGATTTGGAAAAATAATTGATTCAATCAATTTTAGAATAAGGCTGTAATATAACACAATGTGGAAAAAGTTAAGGAGTCTGAATACTTTCAGAATGCACTGTATTTCACATTGTGTTGTGTTACAGCCTGAATTCAAAATGGATTAAATATATTTTTTAAATCTCAAACATCTTCACACAGTACCCCATAACGACAAAATGAAAATGTGTTTTTAGAATTTATATCACATTTATTTGTAAATTAAATGGAGAAATATCTAATTTAAATAGGTATTCTCACCCCTGAGTCAATACTTTGTTGAAGGACCTTTGGCAGCAATTACAGCTGTTAGTCTTTCTGAATAAGTCTCTAAGAGCTTTCCACACCTGGATTGTGCAAATTTGCCCATTATTCTTTAAAAAATCCTTCAAGCTCTGTTTAATTGGTTGTTGATCATTGCTTTACAATGATTTTCAGGTCTTGCCATAGATTTTCTAGCATATTTACGTCAAAACTGTTACTCAGACACTCAGCTATATTCACTGTCTTCTTGGTAAGCATCTCCAGTGTAGATTTGGCCTTGTGTTTTAGGTTATTGTCCTGCCGAAAGGTGAATTCATCTCCCAGTGTCTAGTGGGAAGCAGGCTGAACCAGGTTTTCCTCTGGAATTTTGCCTGTACTTAGCTCCATTCAGTTTCTTTTTTATCCTGAAAAACTCCCCAGTCCTTAACAATTACAAGCATACCCATAACATGATGCTGTCACCACTATGCTTGAAAATATGGAGAGTGGTACTCAGTAAGGTGTTGGATTGGATTTGCCCCAAACATAACACTTTGTATTTAGGACAAAGTTAATTGCTTTGCCACATTTTCTGCAATATTACTTTAGTTCCTTGTTGCAAACAGGATGCATGTTTTTGCATTTTTTATTCTGTACAAGCTTCCTTCTTTTCATTCTGTCAGTTATGTTAGTATTGTGGAGTAACTACTATGTTGTTGATCCATCCTCAGTTTCTATCACAGCCATTAAACTCTGTAACTGTTTTATAGTCCCTATTGTCCTCATGGTGAAATCCCTGAGTGGTTTCCTTCCTCTCCGGTAACTGAGCTAAGAAGAACGCCTGTATCTTTGTAGTGACTGGGTTTATTGATACATCATCTAAAGTGTAATTAATAACTTCACCATGCTCAAAGGGATATTCAATGTCTGCCTAATTTATATTTTACCCATTTCCCAATAGGTCCCCTTCTTTGCAAAGCATTGGAAAATCTTCCTGGTCTTTGTTGTTGAACCTGAGTTTGAAATGTACTGCTCGATTGAGGGACATTACAGATAATTGTATGTGTGAGGTACAGAGATAAGGCAGTCATTCAAAAATCATGTTAAACACTATTATTGCACACAGAGTGAGTCCGTCTTATTTAGGCTTGCCATAATAAAGGGGTTGAATACTTATTGACTCAAGATATTTCAGCTTTTTATTTTTAATTCATTTGTAAACATTTTAGAAAACGCAATTCCACTTTGACATTATGAGGTATTGTGTGTCGGCCAGTGACACAATATATACATGTAATCCATTTTTTGAATTCTGTGTGTAAAACACAACAAAGTGTGGAGAAAGTCAAGGGGTGTGACTACTTTCTGAAGGCACCATTTTTTAACTCCTCTTTTATCACCCTTTTAAATGCATAATGCAAGTTGCCACATTTTCACCTCACCCATCACCCTGTTCTAGTCTATGTCTACAGGCAGTTATGAATTTGCCTAAAACCCTTCCAGTTGAGTAATTGATTTCCACTTAAATCTTTAATCAATTACTTGAATTATTATCATTATTATATTTTTATGGTTAGGGCAGGTCCTCATTGGCCTTGGTCCTCTTTGATTAGGGAGAAACAAGAATGAAAAGGACTGTAATAATTTTTACATCGTCTTGGAGCAGGGCTTTATAATTAGAATGGGTTGATTTCCTTGGACCACAGCATGGGCTGAAATTGTAGGCCTTGCCTGGGCCAGGACTTGAGGAAAAGCAACTGAAATAGCCCATGGTGAGTTTACGTTACTGTTTCCCTCTGGGTTTTTAGCTCTGGTTCAGATGGCAGTGCAGCGACCAGAACACACAGCCAACAGCCTGTCCAGCCAGCAACTGTTTTAATGCCAGCTTTTTTTTTGTGGCGCCTCTTGTTTTCAAAAGCATCAGCCCTAATTACAACTTTGTCATAATGTCTTTAGCATGCAATATGGCTGAAAAGTAGCGCCCACTGTCTAGCAGCGCTACACAAATGAGCTCACTCGAAAAGGGGGTTTTATGATCTGACATTCAGTCAAGGACTGGTATTTAGTTTTACGAGCGAAAAAGATACGGTGACAATGAGGATATTGTCATTGTAAACAGGTCTAGCTCTTGAAATGTGAGACTGAGAATTGTGTAGGAATTTAGGCCTACATCATTTACTGGCAAACAGGACAAACTGAAGTCACCATTGGCACCCTGTATAACTTGAACACTGTGATAAAAGTCCCCTCCCTCCCTCCCTCCCTCCCTCCCTCCCTCCCTCCCTCCCTCCCTCCCTCCCTCCCTCCCTCCCAGAGCCCCCTAGTGAAGTACAACCCTCCTCTTTGATGGCTACTTCTCAAAAGTGGTATTGTAATACGGTAGTAGTGTCTGTGTTAATTGCCCTTGTAACTCTGAGCCGTTTTGGATTCGTCATGAATGGAGGGGTTCTCTCTCTATCTGTACCCCCCCCCCAACCCTGTCGTATAACACCCTGACACCGTGGTGAAGCTGTGTGTTCATTTGCTACTGCAAACAACTAGCTTAGCGACAGAGGAGGTCCCGCTCAAACTGCTTGACCTCTGATCTCCTGGCCTGTGCTTGCGCTCATCTTCATAATTCAATGGCCTTAACGAAAACCTTTTTTGTCTATTCCCAACTCACATTGTCTTCATTGAAGCGTTTTTTTCCCTTTGTAAAGTAACAGACATTGTTTCAGTAATAGTCTAGTCTAGTAGTGGTGAACATAGCCTATAGGCTAGATTAGGTGGTGAGGGCAAATCCTGAAAATGGATGCAGAAAGAATCAGGATCTTCCGTACCAAAGCATAGTGTGGAGTTTCCCTTGTCTCTGGGTGGTGTAATTGGTCGAGATGAGTCCCTGAACATGCCCAGTAGCTCTACTGATATACGATCTGCCGGCTTTAGCATTTGATCAGCTTCAGAGCCTAATAAAATACAAGTCTAGAAATTAACCTAGCTGATCATTTATTCAGTACAAGTGCGTGAGGTTCTTCCAGCCAGGATGGTCAGTGAGTCACACAAATGTGTCATGTTTGTTAGCCATTCAATAATAGCCCACTAACAGATCTGTTTTTTGTGGGTTGAATCTATTGAATATGGATTGTGATTTCTGGTCAGAAGGTCACGACCAGGTCATGGTGACCACAGGGCTCAGCTCAGCTGCGTGGTCAAACACTTCACAAGCGCCTGGAAGATTGCGGAGGTGTCATTGCACCAGGGCCAGTTCCTGTTACTGGCATTCTTACTTGTTTAAGAGCCCTTTAAACACAAGACAGCTTTGTGTCCTTTGTGGCAAGGCCCCAGAGAGAACACAGTGCTCTGTTGCATATTATTCCCAGCAGCCAACACTTATTTCCCCTTAGGAACCGAGCGCTGGCTGGCTGGCTAAAAGCAGCAGACCACTAGCGTCTTGCTTCTCTCCCATTGGTTCAGCCTCACGGTCCAGACTGGCGTCATGGGCTTCGTCCCAAATGGCAACCTATTCCCTATACATTGCACTACTTTTGACCAGGGTCTATTGGGTTCTGGTAAAATGAGTGTACTGTGTAGGGAATAGGGTGCCATTGGGACACAAACCATGGATCATCTGGGAAAAGGGTCCCAAACAAGAGGCTGGCATGGTCCTTAGAACAGAGCCATGCAGAGCCAAGCCTAATGGGTAAGACTGTGGCTCCCCACATCTGTGATTATGATCCAGCCTGCCCTGTCTCTTGACGCATGAGCAGCAGTACTATTAGAGGTTCATCATTCAGACATTTTAATGTGTGGTTGGTTAGATGAGAACCTGAGAGGGCAACATTTCGATTCAACAGAAGAGATTACTTTTGAGAATGGTCTTTCCATTCGATGTTGGCTCTTGGTAAAGGGTCTGCGTTTTCCATCTAGAACTCTGGGCTACTAAATCGGAATCTTTAGCAGGTCTTGAGCCAGGTCATCCCCAGCAAGCACTCCAGGGACCTGTTTGGAAGAAACAGCTTTGGCCTAAGTGCTCACTGTGTCTAACACAGGAAGCCCGTAGACTATACATGATGGGAAAGACTCCAAGCTATAGCTGAGGCCATAAACTTGCAGAACAGGTTCTTGTGTTTTCTTTTCAAGAAGGAATGCTTCTTGAGCTGAGGAGTCCATGATAAATGGGAAGTGGCCCTTCTTTTCTCACAAAGATTTGGGAGCAACATGGGAACATGAGGGCTCCATACAGTACTCACTGAAGCTATCACTGCGTCCCATGTTTTCAGGGATTAGCCTACAGGGTAGTGAGTTTCTAGAATGGCTTATCAGACTTAATGCACTCAGAGGAGACCTGAAAGGGCACTTACCCACAAGTTAGGTTATCCACTGTTAGCTGGATCCCACAGAGTTCAGCTCTGTGCACAGTGTAGATAGTGTACTCTGTTTTGGAGTAACCTATTGCATCAATAACGGCATGTTTTAGCATTTTGCTTGTCAAGCTGCTCCACCCTGAACCACTGAATTGAAGACATTAGTTCTGGATCATTATTCATTCCTTACACATGAGCTGTACAATGAATTTACTGAGCCAAAACAGTAATGGCTAATATTTGCTCAAGTGGGTTTGTCCAAAGGTTTTTGGATCACTCTCTTCAGCAGCGGGGGATTGGTCAATGAGTCACGCAGGTCATCTCGGCTCTGTGGTCAATGACGCCACTCTTATTTATGCTGCAAACAGGGTGTTGTGCCACATCCTGAGCCACGTGGTGTTAGATGAAACAGCGTGGGCCCATGACCTCAGGTTAAACCACACGGCATGTGGCTCCATTCACTCAGGATGTGTGTATCTGATTCTGTCCTGGAGTACCAATGATCATGATCACTCTCTGGATCTGGACTTATCTTGGTATCCTAAAGACATCTGAAACTGTCTGTTTGATTTCATAGTGTGTCCAGGAGCAGCTCTCCACCAACTGCATCTGACTGTGCGGAACACAGCATTAGGGGAAAGCCTCCCTGGGAGGATAGGTTCGTTCTGCTGTCTGAATGCCTTCAAGTACATTAGACATTCAGAGTCCACAAGTCTGGCAATATCTGATCTCAAATCGGTTTTTGGCCCCATGGAGATTTTGAAAGGTTTGATGTATTTGATGTGTAAAAGCTTCGCTTCTATAATCCAGTTTGCCGAAGGATGTCCTTAACAGTGTCCTCCATCCTCTCTCCTCAGCGGGTGATCTCCACAGTGCCCAGCGAAGGTGCCCGCCAGGCAGAGGTGCACACCAAATCCATGAGCCTGGCAGCCTCCACCAGCCCTATGTCCCAGAGGATGTGTTCAGACTGAGCCAGGCCAAGGGCGTGTCCATGTCCCTGCCCTCATCTCCCCTGCTGCCTCGTCAGTCCTACATGATGCCCTTGCGCTCCAGCAAGAGATCCCCTGGTAAGCACTACCACTGCCTCCAACTGCACCTCACCTCACCTCTTTCACTTTTAGGCTTACAGCACTACTATTACTGCAATACATACACCCCTACACTGACATTTATCAGTCCAGGCGTGAAGTGCTATGAGCATGTACTGTTTCCCCGCCGTGTCTCTGCCGTGTTCATCCCAGGCTGGGACTGGTTCAGTCTCGGTGGACGTCCTCTGAAAGTGAGGTTTCCTGTCTTGCTTTAGCTGTTCTTGTGTCACTGCTGAACATCTGACACAGCGCCTGAGGATCCACAATCCTTTTCGCTTTCAACCACAATTTCGGTAGCTTCCAGCTTTTCCCACTAAACATGTCACGCTGCCTTGCGGTTGTTATCCTTGAAAAACAGCTTGTCGAAAAGAGAGGAGAAAAACAAGACCACTCAGCGTTTGCACTGTATTCCATCTCCACGTGGGTCCTGTGTGTTTGAGTGACACAGGGTGGAGGAGGGTAAAGGGTTTGTTTGTTTCCCGGTATCCCTCCTCTTCAGCCCTCCATCTCTCCCTCTTTATTTGATCAGCTTCTGTCAGGATGGTGGTCTTCACAACGACAGAGCTTGTCAGCACCCGATTGGGTGTTAACGGGGGCGTGTGTATACACAGGGTCACATTGTCGGTCCTCTTCCTCTGCCCCCTTCCCTCTCCGTGTTGAGAACATGGCTTCAACAGCTGCGGGCGTGTGCAGCCGTCTTCAAAGCAGCCCGGGCCGTTGTATCTGGAGTCTTTGTTTTGTGAAGATTTAGCAAAGAGGATAGAAATCCTTTAAGTGGTCACTCTGGCCTCACATCTGGGACTCATCTGTGTGGTGTCTACTCTTTGTTTTGAGTGCTCTGTGCTTTGATGTAGCCTTTAGTATAAGATGTGCTGGCTAGTATGCTGTTGGCTTCTCGATACAACTAGGCCACTGGTGTGGTTTCAGATCAGGCTCTGTCTGTTTAAGGTCGTTGCTGAAATATTTTCTACACCTCAAGCAAATGCTTAGATTTATCATCAGTAACATACCTTTATTTTGGAGATTGAAAATGTGGAAATCTCTGCGGATGAGGTACATTTCACTCGCTCCCAACCAACTGTATTGGAAATTGGAACTGTATTTTTGTATATTTTTGCCTGTTTCAAATTAGGTTTCTAATGGGGGAGTTGTATCCTGTTCTAATTTCAGCTACAGATTAGCTTGGGAATAATACTCTCTGATCCAGACTGTTTTCATTTGAGAGATTGTGGTTGCCTCAGCTTTTTCCCCTCTCAACCTCATTTGCTATGCTCTTTTTCACCAAATCTCTCCACACAGTACTCTCCGATTCGAATGTTGGACTAGTGAGTATTATAAAGCAAGCAGCATATGTTATGCAAATTAACTTTGTTTTCAAAAGGAGCCTTCGTCTGCAAATATGCTTACTCTGAAGTTTATTGTGCTAAAACAAGAATCGGTAGCTGTATTTGTTAAAGCCAAGCAAAACCGTAGTCAGGTCAAGGAATGTGAAAGCCACATCTGAATGTGTTGTAAGTTTGCCTGAGTAGTTTGCCTGAGCAGTGCACAGTACCCAATGACTCACCTCCTACTAAACTTAAAAACACCTTTTATTCTCTATCCTCCAGGCAGTATTGGTATTTGCCATGATTGTATTAAACCCATTAAAGGCAGCTCTGATGAAAAGCACATTGACACGGAAAGAGAGAGAGGGAAAGAGAGGGAGAGGGAGGACAGGGTTTGTGAAGGTGACCAGAGAGTGAAGAGCGAGGCCCGTGTTCATTACAGTCACACACTGCTATGGAGGCACTCTGAAGGTAATGAAGGACTAAAGGGGTATAGCAGAGGAGAGAACTAGTTAAGATGGGGTCAGAGAAGAAGGGAAAGGGGGATGGTTGAGGCTCGGTGCTCCACTTTCTTGTTCACAGGTAAGTGTCAAACTGCAGGGGGAGAGTTTGCACCTACGGTTAATAAACACACCCCTACCGTAGGAAACATCCCAGCTCTCACTAAAAACATGGTTGCCATCTTGAATGTGTTCTTTTGGTCAAATACCTTCAGCGCCAACCCATAGCGAAAGCCTACCGTGGGAGAGTGTGTGTGTTTACTCTGCTGTAGTTTAGCGATGTATTTCCAAAGGGAAATGCCATGACCCAGGGACTTATCCTCTTATATAGACGTCATGTCAGAGAGGGGGAATGAGAGAGAGAGAGACGCACGTAAGTGAAAGCTGGTTGTGCTGATTCATCCGGGCAGCTCAGAAACATGCCTAGAGTTACCATGACTGAGCACCCGGCAACTCAGCGCAGGAAGGAATGCTGGGGGGGGCTGGCTCTCTGCCAGCCACATCCTGTCCTGTCTCCCCCCCACGCTAGTCAACCCGTCTCTCTCTACCCACCCTGCTGCTCATCCTACCCCCATACTCCTCCTCATCCATCCACTATGACATTTATGGGAAGTGGTTGCTCTGTTCCCGACGACGTTGTGACTTGCTTCACTTCCTGACCGATTGGAGAATCTATAGCGTTGTGGCGGAAGGCTTGATTTTAATGGCCGTCCTTTCATGAAGACTTCACATAAACATCACAGAAAGCACTGCATGACAATTAAGAGTGTGACGAATGCCTGAGCCACATGGTCCTGGTGCTGCTGCTGCTTTGATCAGCTAAGCAGAGAGCTTACAACGAAAGCAGCGCAGACATGTGTTGCACAGGACCTCCAGTTTACAGTCTGAAGTTTACAGGTCCGAAGGAGGCTGGTTCTGCTCTAACTGCCAGTGGGACATGATGAAATCCTGGGCAGGTCCACAGTGACCTCCTCTGGTCATGACGGGTCACTGTGTGTGCCATCAGTGTTCCTTCAACGTTTTTTCTGCTGCCTCTCATCTTCCACCACAGACCAGCCAGTAACACTCTGAGCTCTGAACCGGCAGTCTCCATCTCCTTGATGACTCTCTGGGGACTGGATGTGCATGAGCAACATTCAAACATCCCATCTCCTCTCAGCCGTACATACACACATCTAAATGCTCATCAGCCGTCCAGCCCCCCCCCCCCCCCCCCCCCCCCCAGATATGCCAATAACAGCTCTGCTTCCATCCCAATGACCAATAACAGGTCTGCTTCCATCCCAATGACCAATAAAAGCTTTGCTTCCATCCCAATGACCAATAACAGCTCTGCTTACATCCCAATGACCAATAACAGCTCTGCTTACATCCCAATGACTAATAACAGCTCTGCTTCCATCCCAATGACCAATAACAGCTCTGCTTCCATCCCAATGACCAATAACAGCACTGCTTCCATCCCAATTTCAGGCTTTACTAGTGTCATTGAATTTCAACTAAGGAGATAGAGTGGAGTGTAAACCAGAGAGGCTAAGTGAATGGACATGCTGAGTCACGTGAGCAACAATTAGGCCTATACTTAGCCATCATGATGCGCTTTAGGGAAACATAAAACGGCAGTTCATAACTTCATATCATATTTATCGCCGTCTCAGGCTGCTTATCATTTTAATCTGTATTTATATGGAATGAGGCTTGGGCAGAGAAGGTCCCTCGTAGGCCATTACACGTGGAAATCATTTAAACTTGTACGCTTTGATGGGGAGCTTTGGCCCCACTTCTCTATGGTTCAAATACTTATTTTATTTATCTCAATGAGTCAGGCAGATGGGAAGGAGAGCACGGTGCAGGACTCTTGGCACTGGGGTCTCTCAGTTTGATATCTATATCATCATCGGGTCTGAGAGGTTCATCTAAGTCTTCTTTCTTTGCCCGTCCAGGCGTGTAAGTAACCCTGACTGGCCACTGCTATTGATGGATGTGAGAAGACCCTGCTGCCATGATACACTCTACAGTCTCCTTAAGTTCAGTGCTAGGATATCACACAGTGTCTGTATGGAGACACATAGTGGAGTGATACAGATCTACGCTTCGGAGCGGGTAGTGAGAGATACAAAGAGAAGCCGTCCATAGTTCACTCAAAGTTCACCCAACGGTATCCGTGAGTGAGGAGCTGCCACTTAAATGTTTGAGTCAGGCTAGCCTCCCCGCAAATACCACATCAGACTAATTGAGTAGAGAGAAATAGAGTTTGAACGACAAAAAGAGAACAAGCACAGGGACACGGTTGCCATTCCCCTGGCACAACACAATGTCCTTAATGTTGTGTATCCTTTCAAAAGGTACATGTTCACAATCTTGATTTAGTACCTAAATGTAGGAAAGTGTATTGACCACTTTCCTACAGGAAAGCAATTGGAAAGGGATATCAGAATAGGAAATACATGGATTGGTAGGCCTGTACATTAGTACTGCTTGAGGGACTATTGATTTGAAGAGAACAAAGGGATTGAATGAATAGTAAATATTGGCAATGTCACATGAAGGAGGTGGAGTCACTAGACAGGATATTGGTACAATAGGTAACGCAGAGAAGATTGAATTCATGTCAACAAAGAATTGATAGAGCACTGTGTCTGTCATAAGGGCTGACGGGTGGTGTTTAAGTACAACAGCAGGGTGTTTTATGGATCAAAATGGGGCTTAGTTGGTAGATGTGGCAGTGGGCATAGCCAATGGCGCCACCAAACATTTTAGAGGCCCTCCTCTTGGCTGCAGAGAGACAACATTTTTGCATTGGGGTAGAGAAAAAAACTCAACTTTTTAAAAGCCAATTTCCTGGAATACTACACATTTTGCCATGGGTTTTATGCTGTCTGAGTGACTCGAACATTATAACAAAATCAAGTGGGGGCCCCATTCCGTGACAAAAATTCTCCTGAATGTTTAGTCAGGAATTTTTTATTCTCCATGACTGTCTACCTTTGATTTTGATAATTGTCAGTTTTTTAAATATATAGTTCCATGATCTTTTCTACATACTTTTTATCTGGTTTTAAGTTTACACTGAAAGCGTTTTACCATCCCGAAAGGTTTATAAAAAAAAACTACGTAATGGCTTGGCAGTAATGGCTTAGCAGTAATGGCTTAGCATGGCTATGTGTTTTCCACTACATTTGATAATAATACCAAATACATGAATATAATATAGGCTAATATATACAGGTAATTTAATACTTAGGTTTCAGTTTGGTTAACTCTTGAACGGATATAACCCTCTGGATCTGTCACAAGATTTTCATAATTATGACTGATATTGATAAAGGCCGACTTTCTTTTCCATGCTCAAGTCTCTGCGAAATGTTTTCTCAATATTCATTTTCCCTCCGCTCTCCCCCTCCCTGCCTGCCAAATTGTTTTGTTTTTTGTCTCTCATCCAAATCACTGTTCGGTTTCCTATTTTAAAAATTGAACATTTTAAATGATGAATTATACTTAAAAGCATAAATGTTCCTTCTGGTAACATTTGTCATTACTTTAGCTTTCCATCGGGTCTTACAAATCTTTTTTGGTCTCTGTCAAGGGGATGCAATTTCATTTCAAAGCCAATGACATACAGTATGTTCAGAGGAGACATCTCCTGAAGTCACCTCTACAGTATTAGCTCAGGAGTTACTTGCCTGCCTCGGGGGTATATCGATGTGTTTCTGGGGGCTGTGGTAGAAAGGCTATATGATGCGTCCCGAATCATACACTATTCCCTTTTGACGAGGACCAATAGAGATCAAATGTCTATGAATATACTGAATAATAATACTATGGTGCCTGAGGAAGGGTTCTTTCTTCAAAACCCATTGTTTCAGATAGTTCATGGATAACAAGAAAATGGCCACTGCTGTCTGAATTGTCGACTATTTCAATAAAGCCTACATTATACTGTAGAAGAGAGAGTTTTTTTATGAAGCACCTAATGTCAAGATGTTTGACTTTGGCCTTTTTTCTTCTCAGAAATTCAAGACCATGCATTCCCAGCAGTTACCCATGCATAATTAATGTAGCTCAACAGAGAGGGTGAGAATAGACATGACTATTAAACATGTAGAAAGCATTATACCTATTTGCAATTCCCCCATACTGGTTAGTTTCAGAAATGCATTGCATTATCCAGAATGATAACGGTTATGAGTAAAATAGTAAGTAGCCTATGTATGCTCATGTCATTATCATGACACAGGCATGTCAAACATGAATATAATGAAGTAATTCTCTTCTAGGGTGCCTAATGGGTGTATTATAATAGAAGGGCAAAGAGGAGGCCTTAATAGCTTATCACTATGGGATCTGTGTCTTGCTCTCCCCATTTGTTTTGTGTAATAAAAGAATTGACCAATGCTCAATGTCTTACACTTGTAACTGGATCCATTATGTTGCAAATCTTTATTTCCAACCGTCTTTTATCTCAGTCTGAATACATTCTGTTTCACTACTGAGCTGTAGAATGACGTCCCGACAGCAGAAAGAAGGGTATTGTCCGGCCTCCTTTTCTTGTTGCCACAAAGAGCCGTGTTGTGTTTCATGAAGAGTTGAAACGTTAACAAGTCAGAGTCCATCTTGAAGAATGTGGAAATGCTCATTAAAGATGTTTTTGAAAGCGTAGATAATCACCCCGTTCCTCATTAGGGATTGACATCAACCGACCGGACAATATTTTAACATTTGAGTGTTTTTCTGAACTCTGTTTATGTAGCGTAATAGCTCATGTGCATACCTTGGAGGGCTTTCACTTGTCTAAGGTCGAGTGACAGGCGGCCGTGTGTGTACGCGTGCATGCGTGTTTATGTGTGTGTGTGGCACAGCTCAGTGGGCATGGCCCTCTAAGCTTCACCACAGAAAGCCAGTGTGCAGAGTGAGATCACGCTTGGCTGCCTCTCTCTCTCTCCTGAGACCAGACCACTCTGCTTGGCTCCTCTGTATGCCCCCTCACCCCTATATGACTGTCTAGCCCCCCTCTGCCCTGTTTTCTTCACCCTTTTTTGGGTAAACTCCTAGCCAGGAAGCTGGACCCTGTTTGAATACTTCAGAAATGCACCCTTCCTTCCTTGTTTCCTTGAGGTAAGCATAGATTTCTACGTGATTGTATAGGTGAAAACAAGGCGACTACCGTATTATGTTCACCAATCCAACCCGTTCAGATCTGTGATTATTTCAAGGAAGGAAAGCTGCAGGATGGAAGTATTCGAACAGGGCCCTGGTCTCTCAGGTACACAAGTTTCTGGACCAATAGTGTGTCTACTATCTCTTGTCCACATTGGATTCCAGACTTATTTTGTTCATCAACCAGGAAGACACACACTAGATAGTAGGCCGTTGTTTGATAGTGTGTTGTTTACACAGGATCGAATCATGGATAGCATTGTGTTGTATATGGCAAGACATCTGTGTGTCCTGCCACCCATTTTTGTCCCTTGTAACAGGCCTTTAAAACCCACTGAACCATCACAGTTCTGCTGAATTAAAGCACCATCGATGTCCTTTGTAAATAAACTGCCTTGTTCCTGGGTTGTGTTAATTAGGCACAAAACAGAAGCAAACAGAGTGAAACAGAGAAGGACTACCTGAACTTGTCCAATAACAAACACCTGTTTTTGTTAAAGTTTTGATATGTTTTGCTATGGTTTGTGCTAATGAATACGACCCTGGTTTGTATCCATAGGACTGTTGTTATGGCGTTTTCCTTTCCTCTCCCTCCCACCCACCCTCTCTGTGTTCAATTCTGTTTCTTTCCGCTTTCTTCCCCTGCTGTGATGAGCTCATGGTCGCCGTTGGAGGACATCACACTGAGATAATACTTATTTGTCCTCTCTGCGAGGGGTCTGCTGAGAGCAACGAGTTCGGCTCATGCATTTTAATTTGTTATGATTGGCTTAGAGAGTCGATGTGATTTTGGGTCCTGGGGTGGTCTGTCTGTGTGGGGATTGGGAAGTGTAGAGAGACAGGCTCTTATGTTGGATGAGGCTGTGAAGAGGAACATGGTGGTTTGGCACCCTTATACTTTTAGCCAAGGCCCGTCAAAGTAGTACACTGTGTAGGGGAAAAGATGCCTTTTGGGATGCACACAGTCTTAAGAGAGACAGAAGAAGCTGGCGTAATGTCTTCTCCTCCTTGGTCTGTCCTTTACAATGTCTCAACACCCCCACTCACTCACTCTCCAGCCCTTTTCATGCTTATTTAACAATGCAATTTCTCATTGGGCAGGCCTTCAGTGCAGAATATTAACGCTCTAAAGGCGTTCTCAAGGGGCAGGCAGCCATTGATGAAGGCGTCCAGGGAAACATCAAAGACTCTTACGTCTTGGAGATGAGATTTTGGTGTAAAAAACTCTGTATTTTGTCCTCTGTCTCTAAGCTAGCTATACCTCACCATCTACATTATCGAGCCCTTTCACTTGATTCGATCTTAGTACAGTCACATTTTGGTTTCTGCTTGAGTGGATTCACTCCTTTGACAATATCTCAACTTTCAAGCATGTGGTTTGTATTATTCACATCATCATGGCATACTGTATGCATAGAAATGAAATTCTTGAAGGAAGTGAATGCATTGGTGGGTTGGTGATTATCCTGTGAATTTTGACCTCGACTTAGTAAATCTACTATCTAAAACAGCGTGGTCTGTCTCCTCTCTTCCCCCTAGCTTCCCCCTAGCTAATTGGCTCTGTGTGACTTCTCCTAATAGGTAGAGCCTGACTGTCCACAGATAAATGGAGTCTTATGCAGACTGTCTGCCAACTCAGCCAAGAAGCTGACTTGGTAGGGTTGCAAAAAAATGCAAGTAACTTCAGCTTCTTGGCTGAGGATAGGTTTGCAAAAACTTTCAGAAAATTCCCAAGTTTTCCAGAAATCCTGGTCGGAGGAAGCTGACTTGGCCAGGTCCTTCCTGATGGAGGCCAGCCACAGACAAATCAGACCGGTTCAGACTTCAGCTCACATGTGGTTTAGTTGAAAGAGATCCAGCCTAGTTGGTGGTGCTCCAGAAACATCTGTCTCCCTGGCATTGTAGAACGTTAGTTCCAGGCAGCTCCCATGCTCGGTCACTGGATTGGTTCCTGTTTGGGTGCTCTTTGCTCATCTTTATGCACTGTTTTCCACTCTAAATATGACGATTTTCTTCTATGATATGTATAATACCTCTAATTTACTCACATACACCCGCATATCTCATATAGTTTTATCAGTGCTATTGACGTAGGACAAATAGACATTCCTGATGATTACCACATGCCACAGCATTGGCGGTGTAGCCCTGGCTACGCTCTATGCATTTCAAGTCCTATATCCATAGATGGCAGTATGAATCAAGCTGAAGCGGTGGTTGGTTCCTGTGCTTTAACATTGCTGGCTGCTGGCTGGAACCGTATCTGAGGACAAGATCACAGATGGGGGAAGCGAGATGGTTTCACAGCAGCACAGCACATGCCGGACCAATGTTCCATCTGAGTCCGAGGGAGGGAGAGCTAACACACTTCCAGACACACACACGCAAACACACACACACACACAGAGGTGGGGGTGGATATGATGTGGGAATGGGAAACGGCAATCTCTTTCTCCCCATCTAATCTTTCTGTTATGACTGGGGTTACACATGCAGTCACTAGAACACCAGAGGAGAACTAGATTGGGTTCTAGTAGGTCAATCTGGAAGGAAGGAATGCATACCATTCTTATAGATTTGAAGTTTACTTCCTGGTATTCGTTGTTTTTCCCCCACTGCTTTTTGGACAGGTTTCTTGCTCACCTGGATCAGTATTTATCCTCCTTGTCTTTATGTCTTAGTGACACTTGTTTATTATATTTATATTTGAAAGACTTTCTGCTCAGGGTTGATGCCCTCAGGCAAACAATATGTGCTGTTTACTCATAATATTTGTTGCCAGTGCAATACACATTTAGGTTTTGTAGAAACATCTCTCATGGCCCATCATGCTGTCTTTTCATGGCTGTGAGAGGCAGGCTGTGTGTGTGTGTGTGTGTGTGAAAGCATGCTGGTTCAGAGATGTCCTTTGATAGTGCTGCTGTCACAGGAAGAATTGAATAGCAGGCAGCCTCCTTTTGAATGGCTTGGCCCTGTACCGTGCCCTGGGATCAGGGGTGTGAGTGCAGACACACACACACACACACACACACACACACACACACACTCACACTCACACTCACACTCACACTCACACAAAACACACACACTACAGTTGCTACAGAGCGATGCCTCCGGCGTGGCCAGTGCGACAGCGGTTGTATCATAAAGACAGGCAGGGAACAGTGATGCGTCCCAAGTTACACCCTATTCCTTATATAGTGCACTGCTTTTGACCAGAGACCTTGTAAAATATAGTGCACTATGTAGGGAATAGTGTGCCGTGGGATAAGGTGCTTCTAATCCTGTCAGTCAGAGGAGAGAGACAACAGTACACTAATCTCTGTAGTCCTCACCAAGGGGGTCAGAACCGAGACCCTCCTGAGGATCCTTAGCTCCTGTCCCAGAAACAACACCTGATGGGACGCAGCCTGGACCTCATTCTGCAAACCACTCTCTCCTGTTCCCATACATGCCAACAAACGCACACTTTACCTTACCGCAGAGGCACACACCCTCTCATGCATGCGCACGCACACGCACACGCACACACACACACACACACACACACACACACACACACACACACACACACACACACACACACGTCACCAAGTTTCTACGAGGCTAATTGCTGTGGTTTCCTGCTGCAGTAGTTTGCATTCCCCGGAGCTGGCCGGTGTGTTTGTTACTGCTGGGTGTCTGCAGCTCTCTCTTTCTCTCCGGGCTGTCAGACAGTGGAGCTCTGCCGAGCCCGTCCCGCAACGAATTCCCATCTGGAAAAAGTGAATCCTGCGAGAACGCTCAACGCTCTCTCTATCTTTCTCCCTCCTCTCTCTTCTTCTTCTCTCTCTCTCTCTCTCTCTCTCTCTCTCTCTCTCTCCTCTCTCTTTCTCTTTTCTTCGCTCTCTCTATCTTTCTCCCTTCTCTCTCTCTTGCTGCGCTCTGCCTGAAGGTCCAATCAGGAAGCCCAAGTATGTGGAGAGCCCTCGCGTTCCCGGGGACTCCATCATCTCAGCGCTGAGGAAAGTGGCTGACAGCAAGACAGAGTCCTCCCACAATGGTGAGTGTATTCTGGGTGTTTGTGTGTGTGTCTGTGTGTCTTTCTATGGGGTTTGGCTGTGATAGGCACTGGAGGAGATGGAATGAGAAAGACTGACTAGGGGTTTTAAAGTCCTGAATCTGACACTGGTTCTGTCTGTCTTATCCTCTGGAATTCACCAGGGTTTTGACTCCGGAGCTGTTTGGAGTGTGTGTTCGATAGAGTGTGTGTTCGACAGAGTGTGTGTTCGACAGAGTGTGTGTTCGACAGAGTGTGTTTTCTACAGAGTGTGTGTTCGAGAAAGTGTGTGTTCGACAGAGTGTGTGTTCGAGAAAGTGTGTGTTCGGCAGAGTGTGTATTCTACAGTGGGTGTTCAACAGTGTATGTTCTACAGTGTGTGTGTTCGACAGTGTGTGTGTTCGACAGAGTTTGCGTTCGACAGAGTGTGTGTTCGACAGAGTGTGTGTTCGTTAGAGTGTGTATTCTGCAGTGTGTGTTCTAAAGAGTGTTTTCTACAGAGTGTGTTTTCTACAGAGTGTGTGTTCTACAGAGTGTGTGTTCTACAGAGTGTGTATTGTACCGTTTGTGTTCGACGGTGTGTGTGTGTTCGACGGTGTGTGTGTGTTCGACGGTGTGTGTGTGTTCGACAGAGTGTGTGTTCGACAGAGTGTGTGTTCAACAGTGTGTGTGTTCTACAGAGTGTGTATTCTACAGAGTGGGTATTATACAGAGTGTGTACTCTACAGTGTGCATTCTACAGTGTGTGTTCGACAGTGTGTGTGTTCGACAGAGCGTGTGTTTTACAGAGTGTGTGTTCTACAGAGTGTGTATTCTAAAGAGTGTGTTTTCTACTGAGTGTGTGTGTGTGTTATACACAAAGTGTGTGTATAATGGGGTTATGCATAGGTTTGTGTTTGTTTTATGGGAGTGTTAACCACTGTATGAGTGGTCTGTGTAATTGTGTATCTAGCAACGAGTGCTGTTCTAACAAGTGGAGGTCGGTGCTGTTTCAGATGAGGGAGGATAATTTTTTTTTATGAGCTTAGCCTTATTTCTATTACAGCATATTGGATGACTGTCATTCATATTCCATTCACCCAGTTCAATGTAACATTGATAGGTTTAGGCTACTATATGATACTCACATTTTCCCTATACCTATCATGAGGTTGCTATAACCTAGGCTATTAATGAAAGTTTACAACGTAGGTTCACAGGTCAAGAGAAAAATGTGTGTAATCAAGTTGACAGACAGTGACACATTGAATACCGCCTTGCACACTCTTGCCTGCATCTATCTGATCTAGGGTGTATGAGAGTTTCTATTTAATCAATTCTGGTATGTTTATCCCCATTTCGTTCCGTTTGTTTCCGTTTATGAAAAGTTTTCAACAGAATCAGCGGAATGATTACACCCCTGATCACCCACAAACACAGTTCACTTTCAAAGCAGCCACATACAAACAGCATGATCACTTTGCTCGTTGAATAATTCCTTCTCGCATCTACGTCTCTCCTCCTCTCACCTTTTCCCTTCGCTTGTGCACAACACAACAGCTGATTGTGACCAGGAGAAATAACCTTTCCAAGCCAAACCTTCATACCATAACCGCTAACCGCTACACACAGCCTACATCCTTGTCACCATATTATCTAACGTCAAAGGCAACATAGCTACTAGAACTAACGCGTTAGTACAATCATGTAGTACAGTGTACAGCAAGTAGTAGGTGAAAGTGAAAAATATACAACAAAATATAGCTCTCTCTTTTTCTCTTGCTTCCCCTTCATTTTACTTCATTCATTATCTGATCCTTTGATTGGGTGGACAACATGTTTGTTCACGCTGCAAGAGTTCTGATCGGTTGGATGATTTCTTCCAGAAGTTTTCATAATTACTGTGTAAATCTATGGAAGGGGTTGAGAACCATGAGTCTCCTCGGTTTTGTATTGAAGTCAATGTACCCAGAAGAGAACGCAAGTTTTGTCCTCTGGCTACACCATGGTGCTACGCTACTGAGTGCTGTTGAGGCTACTGTAGACCTTCATTGCAAAACAGTGTGTTTTAATCAATTATTTAACGGAAATATATTTAGTATAGCTTTATCTAAAAAAAAGAACATTTTAAATAGTGAAACATGAAAAAGTTCAATTTTTTTTATTTTTTAGATAAAGCTATACTAAATATATTTCCTGAAATTCACTGAGGAGGATGGTCCTCCCCTTCCTCCTGTGTAGTCTGGCTGTTTTGCTACGCTCCGTGTTTGGAACATAATGAAGGCATCTTTTTGTTAACATGTGGTTCAATGTGTACAGTAGGCTTGTGCAAGCTTTTGGTTTGATTGGAGTGTGATGTGGATTCATCTGCTTGTGTGTGTGTGTGTGTGTGTGTGTGTGTGTGTGTGTTTGCAAGCGCACGTCTGTCCCTGTCCGTGTGTGCGTCCGCGTTTGTGTGGGTAAGGGTAGTGTTCCACTTACTGCTCTGTTTTGATTTCCAGAACAGGGTGGAGTTTTAATTCCTCCCATCGGCTGTAAATGGAATGTGGGCTGTTATATTTAGTCAGGGAACTCTGAGATGCCCTCTCATTGTATTTGGCTCATGTAACAATTGGAAGAAACCCAGCGTAGGTCAGAGTCATGGGAGCATCCAAAATGTCAACCTATTCCCTATATAGTGCACTACTTTTGACCAGAGCCCATAGGGGTCATATGTAGAGCACTAATAAAGGGAATTAGGGTGCCATTTGCCACACAGACACACAGCCCGTGTGGATTGGAACATACCAAGGCTGGAGGGGCCGGGGAAGTTGGCTCAGAGTCTTAGAGCTACCGTGGGACAGGGAGGGCGCCGGTTCAAAGTCGTGGCTCCGATGCTAAGCTTGTCCCATCGTCACAAATGACACCCTATTCTGATTTGGAATGCACAATAACTCTCAGACTGGGCTGCTCTGCTCCGCTGGAAACAGCGCAGCGTTGGGTTGCTGCTGCTGAGCAGCTTCACTGTTTCCCCTTCTCAAACACAGCCACAGCGTGTTACTCTCTGTTACGCTGCGCATGCTCCTAACACGGTACATTTGTTGGAGGGTTCCAGTAGGGTCAGTCCCAGGCTCTCTGTGTCATCAAACAAAGCCCAAAATAGCCTGGCCAACCCCACCCCCTCCTGGTACATTTCCTTCATATTTAACCCCGCTTGCAACATTCCTCCTGACATTCCTTTCACAGCAGGCCTGGTGACCCCAGCACCCCTCCAGCCCACCCCCCCCTGCACTCTGCCACCAGCATGTGTTTCCAGGAGAGGGGCGGGCCCAGCGTTGTCTTAACCCTGCATGTGCTCAAGCAGGGCTGCCCAACCCTCTTCCTGGAGATCTACCGTCCTGTGGGTTTTCAGTCCAACCCTTTAACACACCTGATTCTACTAATTAGCTGCTCAACTAGCTGAATCAGATATGCTAAATTAGGGTTGGACTGAAAACCTACAGGACAGTCGATCTCCAGGAAGAGGGTCGGGCAGCCCTGTGCCGGAGCTTGTACACACAGAGATGCTCAGCTAAGTGCTACCCTCTTGGATTTCAGCTCTGTGCCAAAATGAGCTCTTCACGCAATGGAAAGTCTCCAGACATTTCTGTGGTGTAGGTCTACTACCGCTACTCCAGGCCATGGAGATTGTGAACAATCTGACCAAATGGCACCCTATTCCCTATATGGTACACTACTTTTGAGCAGGGCTCTGGTGTTCAAGTGTTCAAGCCTTAGTAGGGAGTGTGGAGGGAGTTCTCTCTCGGCATGTTCTGTGTCAGGGGCTGCTAATGCATGCAGTGTGTACCTCCACCAGCTTCGTACTTCTCACGCCTCATCTAGAGCACTTACCATAAAAGGAGGAATTTGACTGCTGAGGAATAACACTGACATGAGGAATTAGTAGTGCTGAGAAAATTACCAAAATGTTGGTTATTTAAAAAAAATGTAACAGCTAATTTACCAACATCCATTCAATTATTTGAATTCCATTTCGTTCTGTTTTTTTTCTTCTGTGAACTCAATGCAGTTTCTCTAGAGATAAATCAGATCAAGCCTGAACTGTGCAATGTAGTAGGGAGTTGTAGTTTCCAGCAGGACAATATTCTACATAGTTTAGCTCAGAAACCGTGGTAATTAACTACAATGATCTTAATCCATGAAGAATGCACAATCGATCAGTGGCACAAGATGTCTCTACCTTCAAAAATACATGATCTAAGTGATTGATAGTTGTTATTCAGCCATCATAAAGGTATGCCTCATTTACTTAGAAGAACTACTAAAATAGTGATTTTGTCAGTCAGCTTTATTGAGATGAGATGACTTGGCATGAAATAATAAAGTCATCAAATAAAACCAATGTAATATACACAATATTTTATTAAAGTAAAGTAATATGAATAAGTTATGGTTAATAAGTAATAATCAGTAATGGGCAGTCACCACCATCACGGGCCTTTTATTAATAGTTTTATTCTGTATTGTTACGGCAAAAAATTATTGAAATTAAATAATAAAAAAACTGAATATTTTAAAAATGATTTAACCGAAACCGAACCGACCTCAAAAAGCACTAAACGCTCAGCACTGGGAATTAGTCAACATATTTCAGTAATGGCATTAAAGCATGTACAGTTAGGCACTTTATAAGAACTCTGTGATAAGGCCTAATTGGTATGGCTTAGCTGTCAGCATGGTGAGGCCCAGGTGCACTGAACTCTGGACGCCACACACGCACGCATGCACATACACGCACCGCTATAGGGTTTCACCTCTCATTCTGAACTCTACACAACTCTTCAGTCATTCATTCATTCCTGTGTCAGCAATAAGCGTGTGTTAGTTCTATGGGAGTGATGTGTATTAGGGCTGAGCGATATGGGCAAAATATTATATCACAGTATTTAGAAAATGTTTGATGGTATTTGATGTTTTAGAATAATAAAAGTTCTAAAAGTTCTGCTTTATGAGTAGTGTGACCCTAGCGTCTGATTGTTTTATACGGTTCAATTCAATTGCAATTGCGATTTGACTTGCGATTTAGATCAAAACACTTGGGTGAACTGGGTGGAATCATGGAAATAGAATGATTATTCTAATTCTATAGTTAGAATATAAATAATAGTGGGCAGGGAGGAGTTATTGTGACCAAAGTGAGGGTCAGTGTGTCCTAGGGGACCCTATAATATTTGGCTTCATGAAATGTTTCTTCAAGTAGCCAACATATTCATGCTTCGCCTATTCCTCTTTGATTTAGAAGATACTGCTGCACAAACAACATGCGGATTTAGGCCTATACCATCACTGGTATCAGGCTGTTATTAGCTAGCTATGTTTGCTCTGACCCATTAGCTAGCTAATACCATTAGCGACTAACACGATTTAGCTTAAACTTACGAAGAAAAAACAAACTAGCTGTTTGCAAATGTAAGAAACACAAACTAATAGTGTAATTAAAGAACACTTGTAGATTTAAATCTACACTTGTAGATTTATATTAAGGAAGAAAGTGGAAACAACATTGTTTTCATCAACATTGTGCTGCATTGACCATGCAGATTGAACGAAAGCGTCTTGTGGTCAAGCAACAACAAACACGCTCCTTGAGTGATAGGGGGCGGGGCTAAGTCTGTGTGGAAAGCGGTATGGAGCAAGAGAGCGGAGAGGGATGACTCAAGTAGCATAAAAATGAACGTTGCACACAGCATATAACATTTAACAAACCAAAAACTAAAATACCATTATTGAAGGTAAAAACCCGAATCGGTCTGTGCATCAATACCGGTATATAGCAAAAAACGTGATACCGCCCAGCACTAATATGTATAGCATCTCACTGACAGACATATGACTGGCCACATATTTGGCCTAGGACGGCCCTGAGAGGTTACGCAAATCATCTGACCCCCAGGGTTCAAGTAAGAGGGCTTGTAACAAGGTCAGTGTCACTTTGGAATGCTGTCAGGAGGATCGGAATGCCGGGTTAGGAATGAGTGGAATATCCATCGGAAGTCTGTAGCATGAGAACTGTGTGACATTTAGAACCGGATCAAGACAGCAGCGGCTCAGATGAGTTGTGAAGAGTCTTTTTTGTTCTAAACGATTCCTCATCTCCAACTTTATGAAAGCTACATTTCACAGCATCTCCAATGGATGGAGAATGAAAGAGAGAGAGAGGGGGACTGCTGGGTGACTGAAGGGAACAGAGAGGAGGCTTTGTGGGGTGTTTGGAGGGTTTGTTTACGCGCTAGGCTCTATGTGTCACAGGAAACGCTGAATATTATTTTCTCTGTGGATGTGTTTTGGACTATTCCAGTCTTTTATGTTTCATTTAATGGATACCACGACTCAGGCTCATGAACACCCAGGAGACACATTTTGGTTTTGGGTTGGGTTGTCGGGTTTAAAAGGGTCTTTCCTTATTGCTGAACATGGATGATGGGGTTGAGAGAGACTAAGAAAATACATGTGTGTCTGGAGTCTGGCGTGAAGGGATCTCACTTTGCTCTGTCTTTGAAGAAGGATACTGCTTCCAGCACTCTAAAAGGCTTGCGTGTGTGTGTGGGCGTGTCTTGAATGTTGTGTCTGTTTGTTTTTGTGTGTGTGTCATGTATGTTGTGTGTGTGTGCATACAAGTGTCTGCCATGCATGTTGTGTGTGTGTGTGTTCTGTATTGCATGTTGTGTATCTGTGCATATGCGCGTGTGTATCTGTGCGTATGCGCGTGTGTGCGTGTCTGCCATGCATGTTGTGTGTGTGTGGCCGAAAGACAGCAGTGGTCAGCGTTGTCTCAGCTGTGGTCGTTCCTCATGTTCCCCCCTGAGGTCTGTCTTTGTCAATCAGGACTGTTCTTTATTTTTCTCTCTCTCTCTCTCTCTCTCTCTCTCTCTCTCTCTCTCTCTCTCTCTCTCTCTCTCTCTTCTCTCTCGTTCTCTCTCTGTCTCTGGTCTCTCGCTCTGTTCTCACTCTGTTCTCTCTCTCTGTTCTCTCTGTTCTCTCTATTCTCTCTCTGTTCTCTCGCTCTCTCAAACTCCATCCCCTCTGCCTTTTCCCTCACTCTTACCATCCCCTCAGGGACTTAGTAACATTTCACACCTATGTTTTTAGTGACATTCATGTTCTATTGGATCTATCTGCAACCTCCATAGGCACGGTGGTTGTGGGTTTAGATGGAACTAGTAGATTGTCTACAGTTAATAATTACTGTATCCCATATATTTAGTTCATATGGTGAGATTCCTAAATGCATTTTTCCCTAATTTGTCTTCTCTATTAGGCCAGCCAGATGATGCTCTTTGGTCGTGTTCATTAGGCATCTAATTAAAGTAAACAGAACTTGTCCAATAAGACACACTCGTTTAGATTTTCCGCTGCAAAACGTTTTGTTATGGTGTGCACTAATGAATACGGCCCTTGTGTGTGTGTGTGTGGCCATCAACAATGCACTAGTGTGGTGCTGTTGTGTTTTAATGCAACTCCACATCCACCTCCTCCAGCATGTTCTCATATCCTCAGCCCCAAACTTCTCATCAGGCAGAAGTAGGCGATCCGAATCAGGATTTCACAGCCACGCTGCTGGGGCCTTGGCAGAAACCAGCCGAGCCCAGAGCACAAACCTCTCTCTTGGAGCTACCGTTACAGTAAATGTGTGATGACATCATCAACAGGCACCACCAGGCATGTTAAAGACGGTCTTCCTTAGCCACAGATTTATCAGGAAGGACCAGTCTCTCAAACAGCGGGTTAATATCAGACAAGTAAGTTGCCTGGGAAGAGTTAGATGAATCGGTTCTGGATGATGAACCATCTGTTAATTGGCACCACATATGTATGTTACTGGTTTTTGTTCAGACTGAATCACTCAATCTCACAGCCTTGAATCTCAAAGCCAAAAGCTACAGTTCTGTCTGTCTAAATCCTCCCTGTTTTTCCCCCTTGCGTTGATTACCAAGGAACCTCCACAATAGTGGAATGAATAACCTCTATGATAGTCTAAGATAAGAGCTCTGCTTCAGGAGATGGCGGTTCATGGCGATGTCTTTGAACACAGATTGGGATGCAGACATCAGTTGTGATTCACTGGTCCCTTTTCAAGAGGAAAATGTCTATGACATATTAGATGGATGGGTCCTAATTATGGTTTACTGTAACCATTGATATGTGTATACCTTTCCCGTGGCATCTTAAACCCTGTGTGTGGTCCTCCTACAATTAGAAGGAAAAGGCCAAGTCTTTGTGTGCTTGTTAGTGTCTTCATTAATCTCTGCTCTGCCTCTACAGCTTAGCCACTGTGTACATCCCAAATGGAACCCTATTCCATATTTAGTGCACTACTTTTGACCAGAACCCTATGGGAACCCTATGGGCCCTGGTCAAAAGTAGTGCACAAAATAGGGAATATGGTGCCATTTAGGATTCACACACTACCTGACTTGCAGCTTGTCTGTTTTGTTAGGAAAATAACATTTCCACTTCCCCCTCCATGACCTTTAGGAGCGTAGATAAGCCTATGTTGTTGTCTAGACTCTGTGAATGTGATTGTGTCCAGACATCTGTCAGGTCTGCCGTTGACATAATGTCTCTGAGTGTCTGTCTGTCCCTCAACGTTAAGTACAGGTTGTGTGCAGTGTCGTGAGTGAAAGGGCTCTTTGTTTTGACTTGACAAGTGTCAACTGTCTGTCGCTAATAGCAGTAATCACACATGCGTAGCGGCAGCAGGGTGGTTACAATTGCCCTGTCATGTCCACCTCCTAGTTTGCCTGGGAAAGCTCTGTGCTAACACCTCTCTAACATACCACTGACTCTACCTGTTCCACTCTCTTCTGCACACTCCCCTACTCCACACTCCCACACTCCATCCTGCCCGCCTATCCATCCACATGATGGCCCTTCCATGCAGAAAGCAGCCTCTGCTCCAACACCGGGCTAGCTAGCTGTAGTATAGTTGTGGAATGTGCACTATAATAATATTTGTGAGGTGCTTGTATTTGCCTGTTACACACAGGTGTGTAATGGAAATGTGTGTGTGTTTTTTTGTGTATCCTACCTCCCCCTGAGACACCGGCAGGGAGTGGAGTCACGGCCAGGGTCACCATTGTACAGTGCCCCTAGAGCAATTAGAGTTAAGTGCCTTGCTCAAGGGCACAGCAACAGATTTTTTTCTTCTCACCTTGTCGGCTCTGGTATTCGAACCAGCAACCTTTCGGTTATTGGCCCAAGGCTCTTAACATCTACACTACCTGCCGCCTGTGGAGCGGCCAGTGCATTCTAATGGGAGATGTCATCTCTCCTCCACCTCTGAACTCTTGTGTGGAAACTGGAGATGCGAGCAGCATTCATCAAGTGTTCATTAAACTTCCTCCACTGTTTGGTAACGTAACCCAAGCTGCTAATGAGCGCCGGCTGGATCATTTACTTCTCGGCAGGGAGTGGGGGCTCAGATAGACTTCCCCCCTCCTTCCCTCATCCTTCCCCTGTACCACTTCACTGCCAGGGCTGCTGCTAAGTTTATCGTCTTGTAAACTGCCTGCCTGCCTGCCGAGATAGAAGATAATTATGTTGTTTTTGCTTTGCCTCTTCCTACAATTATTTGAATAGCAGAGTGGTTTCCAATTATTATTGTTCCATGTCTCCAGGCTAGGAGGAGATACAAACGTCTATTCGGATGGAGCAAGCACAAGGAACTCATTTTCATCCTTGGATACCTCTTGATGAGGACGCTTGTCAGTTAGGACTGGTAGCCATTTTGGTTCCACATCCTCTCTGCCTTGTTCCTAGTTTCCTCTGCAAAGTGGCTCATTTGTTGTACAGACAGTTTATTGCAGGCCTTCCCGAGGTCAAACCCTTCACATATTGCTGTGTTATGATTGAATTGAATAATGCCGCTCGGCTGTTCAGTCAATTACCATTGGAATAGTCATCGTTGAGGTTTTCAAAACACCCACACATTTCTACCATTATCAAAAGGCATTGGGGTTCTGTGACATGATGTAGCCTACTGTACCGTCACAAATTGAGGGAGGAGGATTTAGCCTTGCAGTACTGGTAGCATAGCAAAATGTGGTGGTTTATATGGCTAAGTCTGACACTTGACCAGAGTTCCTGTGTGTCAAACTACTCAGAGTAGTGCTGGTTTAGGATCAGTTTTGCCTTTCAAATCACAATGAATAAGATCACATAGACAAGGAGGGCCTGATCCTAGATCAGCACTCCTACTCTGAGACGCTTGGCACATACGGACTCTGATCTCCCATTCTTAGTCTGAAATGACTCATCATCAGAAGCCTAAACTGAGTAGCAGATCAGAGAAGAGAGACATCACAGCATCTTTCATATCTATTAAGACATTTAGCCTATGTTTAGTTCAAATGCTGTATGAATGAATAATGTATTTTCCCATAGGGACATTTATTTGGCAACAATACAGGCCTTCCTGGCATACATACAACGCTTCCCAAAAACACTTCAGTTAGGCCAGTGGTCACCAACCTTTTAATAGTCAAGATCATTTTCTGAGTCAAAATGCAAGTCAAGATCTACCACTCATAAACATGACTTAAAAACATAAGCCTATGCAACATGAACCTATTAAAAACAGTTCTGTAGCAATGAGGTTTGTGCAGTAGGCTATAGGCCCAATACATTATCACCGCATATTGGCTATGCTTGAATTCTCCTGCCAATGTTGTTCTCCTCAGACCATTTTAAAGTATGTTTCAAATCATGAGGTATATGATTACACCGGTAATAGATCCGTTGTTGTATTACTTATGAGGCACAGCTGAGTGAGCATAAATTGAAAAAAAATTACTGGACTGATGCGTCTGATGGCTAATCTCAGCGGAGGGTTAGTCTCTCACGTCTCTCTGCTATCCCTCCCTCCATCCGTCCGCTGAGACTGACCAAAAATTGCATTTTATTATATACCGGCATTGATGCACAGACCGGTTTGGATTGTTACTTTACCTTGCATAGAGTTTTGTCAGTGTTTTGTTTGTTAAATGTAATATAAATGTAATTACTGACTGATGAAACCCGAAAATGTATGGCACTTGTCCATTCTTACTGCCAGTAAGTGACTGCTAACCGTTGAGAACGGCAAATTTGCTCGCAAGAGCTTCGGGCAAAGATGGTGAATGAATGAAGATAGTTCACTCAGTCCGTTTATCATTGGAGAAAAAAAGTTCAGTTCCGGTTTACTTAAGGCGTGTCTCCCATAGACAGTAGCAGTTGGGTCTGGTCTACTTAGTTCATTGACTTTCATTGAACCCCCAAAATTATAATAAACATATATACAGCGAGTGGGTGTCTCATTTCCTCATCCATCTCTGCTTCGGGTGCGCACATGCACTTTTGTGCCATGAATCTTGCCTGTGAGGCAGTGCGGATGCCAATGCACCTTGGAAATTGGCACAAAGTAAGAACTGCCATTGATCATTGATAATACATGGTCATAAACTAGGTTTCCATCCCATTTGCAACCAATTTTCATGCGAATATTCTAAAATCAGCCAAGCATCGATCATCATGTCAACAGAATAACATATTTATTGATAGGAGTATCGAAATCATCACATATACTTTCCCCACCCTGTGAATTTCAACATAACATATTTTTATCTGTAGCCTAATAAACTACATGGTTTCCCGAGTTGTAGTGGGAGGACTGAACAACATGTCATCGTGTGACTCCAAGTTTCCAAATGATGGTTATTATAGGAATATTTACGCATAAAGGTGTTTCCTCCGACATTTCTCGCATAATTAATTTTATAGACACAAAAAGATCCCACCATGTCGAACGAAACAAATTGTCTGTCGGCATTTATAAAATTGTACCGGGATATCCTGTTTCTATCAGCCCGGTCGTGACATTTTTCATGCATCAGGTAGTTAATCTGCATGAAATGGTTGGATGGAAACCTGGTTATAGAGGAAGATAATTATTTCACAAAATAAAATCATACAAAGTCTAAACAAAAGTTGTACAGATATTTTACAGAAATTATTATAAATGAGTGAAGGAAATGCAGATATTGTTGAAAATGATTAAACTTATTTTTTAGTGGAAGTGTGATTGAATACTATAATGGAATCAGAAGAGAGAAAGCCCCATTAGAATGTATTTGTTGCCACCCTAGGGTAGTGTTGCACGATATACTGAAACTTTTTCGATACTAAAACATGATAAACGATTTGGTATTATAATTTTTGTTACTTTCAGTACTTCTGTCAAATGTGTCTCACGGATCAAGTCTATCTATCAGCGCAACCAATGTCCCCTTATAGTGCGAAAGCACCGTGCCTGCTCCACTCAGTCTGCACTGGGAGTCTGGGCTGTTATGTTAGCTCCCCACTCATCATGCACAGAAGTATGGATCCGCCCTTTAAAAAAAAAAATCACCTAAAATGACATACCAAAATCTAACTGCCTGTAGGTCAGGCCCTGAAGCAAGGATATGCATATTCTTGGTACCATTTGAAAGGAAACACTTTGAAGTTTGTGGAAATGTGAAAGTAATGTAGGAGAATATAACACAATAGATCTGGTAAAAGATAATATAAATACATATTTGAAATGCAAGAGAAAGGCCATAATGTATTATTCCAGCCCAGGAGCAAATTAGGTTTTGGCCACTAGATGCCAGCTGTGTATGTGCAATGTTTTAGACTGATCCAATGAACCATTGAATTTCTGTTCAAATTGTGTATCAAGACTAACCAAATGTGCCTCATTTGCTATTAATAACTTTTCATGTTCAAAATTGTGCACTCTCCTCAAACAATAGCATGGTATTATTTCACTGTAATACCTACTGTAAATTGGACAGTGCAGCTGGATTAACAAGAATTTAAGCTTTCTGACAATATCAGATATGCCTATGTCCTGGGAAATATTCTTGTTGTTTACCTCATGCCAATCACATTAGCCTACGTTAGCTCAACCGTCCTGTGGAAGGGACACCAATACCGAATATGTTTTAACACACTTGAATAATGCGACACGGCATGTAGAATTGTTGAAACTGTTAATTACTGTTCGCAAAACAATGTCCAAACAGGCTAGAACACTTTACAATGCAAAGAAGATACCGGTGTCTTCCAGCTTTATAGGTTAACTTTCCTTTCTAGCTGACAGCTGAAGCTAACATCAATTCACTACACTAGTCCTTTGTTTGTGATAATATGCAAACCATAACGCAAAATATTTTGATTTCAAAGCTGATTGCCACCCGTAACTTTATTAATTCACTTAATCAGTCTCTCTCTCACGTCTCCCCAAGACAATCTATTTCCTCAGCGAACTGACTGTGTCTGTGAATAGGGCTTTGACTCGGCTTCTTCTTCTTTGGTGGGGCGGTTGGATCCAATAAATGTTGCATTACCGCCAGCTACTAGACTTAGAGTACCTTATACTTTGCTTGAAAAAATAAACAAATACCCTACCATCTAACACTACACTCACAAATAAAAAAATAAATAAAATTAACACCACCCTACTCCACGATTTCAATCTATTTAGACCTACCTCAGGCCAACAACCTGAAAGGAGGGGACACCACCACTTAACACACCCTGTAACTCTTCTGATGTCAAGTACCTCACACCCAAATACCTCTCTGCAGCTGCCACCACAACCTCAATTTTCTGCGACTTACGTTCCATCCCTGCAGAACAGTTGATAACCATTGCTATAAATGCTAAAAATCCAATCTTACTGAAACATATATAACTTTTTGGCCTATCCCTCTGAACTGGTTTATCTCTACTACTCACACCACTCCTCTCAGGATCCCTCCCCCTTGACCCATCTTCCTCTACTTCCTTCACATATGACAACTTCTGCACTACCTCAACCTGCCTCTCTCGCACGGTACATTTCTGATCCCCAGCCCTATGAGCAACCCTACAATTAACACATATCAATACTTTACCCAATGCTACACACTTCTTTGTCCCAGATGCTCATAAGCTTGACACCTGTAACAACGTAATGTATTTGGCACAAAAGCTCATACAGGATAACTTATATACCCTAACATCACTTTGTCGGGCAAAGACTCAACATCAAAACTCAAAAGAACAGACAATGACTTGTGTTTTACCACATTCCACCCTGTCTGTGTCGGACCAAACAACAAGCATCACGAACACCGGGAATCTTCCCCTTCAGTTGGTCAACTTTTACATTTACTGCTACACTCTTGAGAGCAAAACACATTTCTTGCCCCAATTCATTTAATGAGGAGCGCCTTCTCCCTCTGACCAGTAGAAACACAAACTATCACAAGACCACTTCTGGTTACCCTCACTGATTCCACAGCACCCAACTCTGTTTTCACCCACCCTGAAACCACAAATGGATCAGCTAAAAGGCAAGAGGGTACACTTTGTCCAAAAACTTCACTCCTACTGTCAGACTCATCTTTATCCTGAGCCTCAGTGCAAGCCTCGGCCCCCAAGAACTTCACCACACCTACCACCTCCGGTACTTCGACCTCATTCACTTCCATTTTTCCTCCTGCCTTCAGCTCGCTCTGCTTACACTTTCTACCATTCTTCTTTAACAAACCATCTCCCCTTTCCCGCCATTTTTAACCGACTCAAGCTCACCCTCTTCCTCCCTCTCTCTTAGACCTCCTCTGCCTCTCTTTTTCCCTCCATTCCCCCTTGTGATAATATTGCACTTCTCCTGACATACATCTTGTTCTTGCCTTGTCAAGGGACGCCATTTAACCGGCTGTCACAATCTCCGTACAATCAGGATGAACCCCTCGGGATGTAGCACTCAACAGTGCATCCCACTTATAAAGCAGCTGCTTCTTCTTGACGTTCTTCTTTATCAAACGCTACCGCACCGCTTTTCAATTTCAAACAAACGCTCTCTTCCAACCACCATCCACCGTCTCGCTTTATGAGCTTGATACCCTTCAGCAGCCTCCACTCTGCCTCTTGCATCCTGAATGACGTCATTACTGGTTAAAGAGACAGCACCCAGTTTTATCAAATAAGCTACTTCTATGCAAATGTTGTTGATCAGTACTATAAAATAAGTCCCAAATGGAAGGGAAACAGATTCAGATGTTTTGTCATCTATAGCCCCATGAAATCAGCCAAAACAAGCTCAAGTGTGATTTGCTCTCCGGGCCCGCCGGATAGGCAGAGTTTGTACCTTCAGACACATACAATTCTACAAAAAAAATTGAACACTTTGCCTACCCGGCGTGCCAAGACCGGTGGGTTTTTATAGAAATGTTTGACGATCGACCGGTCAATCGACCGGTTGGTGACCACTGACTTAGGCTATATCACATGACATAATTCACAAGACATGGTTAGACAGACATATTGGTTTACTGTTGATAGGCCTAGGTCTTACAGTGCATGGCAGTCATGCATTAGGGTTGATACGATCTTAACTGGTAGCAGGACTATACGTAATTCAATATTACAGTCTATTTACCACCTGTTTTATGGTTCTTTATTTCTGTCTTGTGACTATTCGTGGAGTTTGTGTGATGGGCACTCTTTGCCAAAGCCATTTTACATGACGACACACAAAGTGTGTGCGTGTGCGTGTGTGTGTGTGTGCTCCATTAGAGCTTCATTTGTCCAACTGAAGGCCTCTCAACCCCATGGGATGAAGGTATGAGCATTAGTAGAGTAGATGACACTAAACCCAATATCAGTTTTCTGTTGACTTTAGACAACAGCCTAGCCCCCCCCCCCCCCCACCCCTGTGTAGCCTAGGCCTAAACCACTGGAGAGAATTGGTTTCAGCAATGAGTGTAAAGAGCCACTAATGACATTTGTGTGCTACTGTTTGACTATCAGGACCCAGACGGTCATGGACCCATACCTCTGTAGTCAGTGTTTCCCCTGCATTCATTTAGCACCGCAGCTGCTAATTATTACGCAATTTTTCAAATACATTTTCGGGATGAAAAAAAAACACATTCAGTGTAAACTTAAATGACTAAAACCAGTCAAAGTATGTAAAAAAGATAATTGATGTATATATGTTTTATTCATATAATCTCCGAGAACTAGAAATCACCAAAATAAAAAAGCTAGGCAGTCAGGGAGAATTGAACATTTGGAATTTAGGAGTATTTTTTGGCTGGATTAAGGTCCCAAGGTCCCCGTTGGTTTTGTTATAATGTTTGTGCATAAAAACACATAACTAGCCATGGCAAAATGTATAGAATAGCAGGAAATGAGCTAATTCTTCTCTCTATTGATTTAAGCCGTGCTGCCCAAACCCACCTCTCCCCCTTCCAAGACCGTTGCCACCGCAGCAATGTTTTCTTTTAGGGGAAACACTAATTTTTTTCAGGGTATAATGAACTGAAAATTGTACCCAAAAGGTAGGCTGCGTCGCAAATGGCACCCTATTCCCTATATATTGCACTACTTTTGAACAGGGCCTATATAGGTATTAGGTAATGTAGGGTGCAATTTAGAAAACAACCTGGCATTCCGAGACACTGAGGGGAGGATTTGATAAGACATTACCAGTTATGAACTTTGATAGCTTTGCTTTAGACAAGTGCTTAGAAAAGCATATTGCATCCATCTCTTGGAAACAAAAAACCCTGACAATGCAGACATACCAAGCATTCAACAAACAAGTACCGTTTTTCATGAGCTGAAATAAAAGATCCCAGAAATGTTCAATATTCACAAAAAGCTTTTTTCTCTCAAATCTTGTGCACAAATGTGTTTACATCCCTGTAAACGTGTAACCACGTCAGCCCAGGACCTCCATATCTGCTTCTTCACCTGCAGGATTGTCTGAGGAGGGGTAGAGGAGTGCTGAGGAGTATTTCTGTCTGTATATAAAACCCTTTTGAGGGGATAAACTCATTTTGATTGTCTGGAACTTGGCTCCTAAGTGCCCTCCCAGGCCCACCCATGGCTGCTCCCCTGCCCAGTCATGTGAAATCCATAGATTAGGGCCTGCTGAATTCATTTCAAATGACTGATTTCCTTCAATGAACTGTAACTCAGTAAAATCTTTGACATTGTTGCATGTTATGTTTATATTTTGGTTCTTTGGATTTATCTAGAATTTCATCAGTCCAGAATAGTTTTTATTTTTACATGACACCCTGAAAAGTTTCAACAGGCACATGCTTTGTAATAACAATTACACGTAAGTAGGCACATTTTTGGACATAATGGAATAATGAACAAATAAATCAACAAAATCAACAACGTTCACCTTTGTTCTCGACTCCTCTGCTGTTAAAACAAAGCACTGTTCCATCTCTGGCTTCATAATGAGGAGGAGTGTTCCAGTGTCTCTGCTGCCCCACAGTCCCACTGATTAGCTTTGATTTGTTGTCATAGGGATGATGTAAGGCTGCTGTATCTCATGCATACTTAATGTGCAGATTTGTTTTCATTACAGGTATTATGGGTATAAATGCCACAGCTGTCAGGATAGCCATGCAGCTGCATCATTACTGCCTAAAGTGTTGCGGCTCAGCGTGGTGACCCCAATTTCACAAAGCACACACAGCGGTACACAGCACGTCAGTTGTCCCAGTTAGTCTCCGACTGGTTTGAAAATGATAACAGGTTGCCATTTCAATCAGCGACTTTGCCATTTCACTTCTGGTGGGTCACACTGTCGGCCATTTCTTATCAGTCTAGTGTTATTTTTAATGGGAAGTGTTAAACTGGTTAAATTACAACTTCAGGGTTACAGTATATGGAGCCTATCTACGAGTGCGGCTCTTCTATGCCAGAACTGAGGTGTGTGTCCCGGTGTCTTCGGTGTGTGTCAGTGTGTCGCTAAAGTGCCTGAGCCATCATTCCATGCCCAGAGGCCTGCCCACAGCCGAGCTTCCACAAACCTACAGAGACATGGAGACAGGAGAGCACAGAGATGCCTTCTTTATAGGATCCTAATAAGAGCTAGGAGCTGTGGAGGTGACTGGTGAGTGGACCTGTCACCTCAGAGCCCTTGTGTGTGCCAAATGGCTCCCTATTCCCTATAGTGCACTACTTTTGGCCAGAGCTAGTACAGTACACTAGTGTACTATATAGGCAATAGGGTGCCATTTGGGACGCATACCCCTTGTTGTGCCAGCTCTGTGATGACTAAACTGCACAGCCTCAGGTAAAAGAGCCTGGCAGCATTAACACAGTCAAGGCAGGTTCTGCCTGAGAGCACCGCTAGCTAGCTCCCAGCTTTCTCTCTTTCTCTCTCCCTCTCTCGCTAACTAGCTCCCAGCTTTCTCTCTTTCTCTCTCCTACTCCCCCCCTCCCCCCTCTCTCTCGCTCCATACTCGGTGAGTAGCACAGCCTACATGTTTGTTTGACATGCTTCTTACTGAATGATCCTTCGTAAGGCGCCAAAACCATGATTTATGTCAATTTTCGTAAGGGGCACAGGTCACTCCTCCCTCCTCCCAGGAGCAGGGGTCATCTAATTAAAGCTCCTGTCACATCAAAAGAGACGCATTAAGAGACGCATTAATCATATCTACATGTACATACTACCTCAATCAGCCTAACTAACCAGTGTCTGTATGTAGCCTCACTACTTTTGTAGCGAGGCTATTGTTGTTTTTATTTCTTTACTTACCTATTGTTCACCTAATATTTTTTTTTTTTGCACTATTGGTTAGAGCCTGTAAGTAAGCTTTTCACTGTAAGGTTGTTGTATTCGGCGCACGTGACAAATAAACTTTGATTTGATTAATATGTCCTTTAGTATAGCTTGGATATAGACTGGCTAGAAGGACTCTCCCGTCAGTGTCAAAGGTTAGTCTATATTCTACAAACTGGCCTGTTTTACAGGTAGCATGTTTATCTCCCCTCCCCCTGGATGGACGGCCCCACCATCAACAACACGCATTAGCGATCACACAGATAATAGCCAATGTCACATTGTAGGCAATTAAGCCCAGATAAGACTTCAGAGGCTATCAAATTTGCAATTGCCGTGAATGCTTGGGTGTGGAGATAGCTAGGACATCACAGCCAATGAAAAGGGACCGGTAGGTAGTACACCAGAGTATACAGGAAGGATGGACCATTTGAGAGAGGATCTGCCTAGAGATAAAAATGCTCTGCCCAAAGACTCCCCAGACAGACAGTGTGTAATGATGATTTACATTGCGTCTGTGCTTCAATCCCCACCAGCCTCTAGCCCTGCTGCTGTTGACTGTCGTCTGGTCCAGACCCCAGCTCCAGCACAATCACAGGTTGCGTCTTAAATAGCAGCCTATTCCCTTATAGTGCAATACTTTTGACCAGAGCCCAGTACACTATATAGGGAATAGAGTTTGCTGTGGGACTCAGCCACAGACAGGACAAAGGTAGTGATTGCTCCTCAGAGGCAGGTGGATCTTTAGAGCTTTAGAGGAGCCACTGATGGAGCGGCCTGTCACGGCCCGGTAATAAAGGGCTCCCTGATGGATGCAGCATCGCCCCGTCCCAAACCCTCCATTTGGTCTGATTGCTGCTGAGCCTGGTTCTGATGTGGGAGCTCGCAAGGGCCCGTATTCACTATGCATCTCAGAGTAGGAGTGCTGATCTAGGATCATTTAAAAAAAAATATTTTGTCTTTCCCATTCACCTTCTGAATGGCACACATACACAATCCATGTCGCAATTGTCTCAAGGCTTAAAAATCCTTCTTTAACCTGTCTCCTCCCCTTCATCTACACTGATTTGAAGGGGATTTAACAAGTGACATCACTAAGGGATCATAGCTTTCACCTGGATTCACCTGGTCAGTCTATGTCATGGAAAAAGCAGGTGTTCCTAATGTGTTGTACACTCAGCGTATGTTACTTTGAGACACTTTGAATACGGTCCCTGGTCAGGTCTGGGAGGGCTACCTGGAAACAGTGGTGCAGTAACTGGTAAAGAATACGGTGTCGTAAACAGTGGCGTTGATGTGACGCCGACATGCTTTGTACTGCCATTTATACTGAGAACATGGTGGGGTTTGCAGTAGCACCATCATTGGTGCAGCATCGTTGGTGTAATTTTAGCGGCAAATGTTTTTATTTTGGCTGGTAAAAAATCTGGGTTGCTGGTAGATTTTTAAATCTACCTGCCACAGTGGCTGGTGAACCAAAAGGTTAATTTTATGCCTTGCTCTTACCCATTCCTAACTGCAATCAGCTTGAAAATCAGTATTTTTTTTCTGGATCAAAATGGGGCTTAGGTGGTGGGTGTGGTGGGTGATTGCCAATGGGCCTAGCCAATTGTGCGGTATCCGACCTGCACATTTTAGAGGCCCAACTGTTGTTTAAAAATAATTTCCTGCAATTCTACACATTTTGCCATGTGGCGGAGACAACTTTTTTATATATATATTTGTTTTACTGTTTAGACATAGGCGGCCCGAAAAACACGCTCAATACTTTTCTATGCAGAAAAAAACCCATTAAAATCACAGTATATAAACATTCCAGCTGTTGAAATGGGGGGAATGATATCAATGTCAATGCAGCGGCTTATAGACAGCAGTATTCATAGGAAAACAAAGTCAGTGATTCACAGGTCCATTATTTATAACAGAACATTGTGCACTGAATTAAATGTTTAACGTAGGCTGCTGGGGCATTGAAAGGGCACCTGTTAACAGCCTGTGCAGACATTGCAGATGTAACAGATGTCTCCTGGCTGGCTAGTGCTCTGTATCCGTCTTGCTGGTACTGCTGTACACTGAACAGAACAGAGCTACATTACAGTATAGTATGAACCAGCAACCGGTCATATGGGGTCCTGGTCAAATGTAGTGCAATATATAGGGAATAAGGTGCCATTTGGGAAATATCCTTACACTTACATCTCTCCTTGCCCGGCAGAAACATGACCAAAGTGTAGTCTAGCCTACTAAAGGGGTGTGGGGATGGTGTGTAAAAGACATCACGCCGCTTGCTTAGCGAGTACCACTTTCTCCCGATTCGGCACATCCTCTGCCTTGCTAGCTAGCACACGTGATAACCCTCCTGAAGCTTCTTACCAGTCAGCGCCATGAGAAAAGCTAGCAATTCAGACACTTCAGGCTGAGGAGTAAGTTTCACACATCCCCATGTGCAACAGGTGCACTCCTTAGTATGCAAATATATTGCAGACTTTGGAGAAGAGAGAAGTCAGCCAAGCAGTGTTTGTGTGAAATGAGTGAAATTAAAATGAAGTGAAATTAGTTATAGTGCAAAAGAGGGGAGGGGGGGTGGAGTGGAGGAGTAGAAAGAGTAGGGAGAGGAAGCGTTGGTGGAGGGGTCTCCTTGGTTAATAATGAGTAATGAGATATTCCATAATTTCTATCCTTCCCTCCCCCTCTCTTCACTCTGCCTCGTTCCATTTCACCACATGTATTGCTCAAGTAGGTTGGAACCACAGAACCCAAGGCATCATTCCAGGATTAGAACATCCTCCCTCTCAACCAATATGCTGTAGAATTTCTGCCCACAGTATGATGGTAATACAACCTTTGCAAGGGAATTAGAGAAGTAAGCATGTTCACGGTAGCAGAGTGGTTTCTGCAGGGGGTCACAAGTTGCCTCTGGTTTTGAGTTTAGCGTTACGTCAAATCAGCATAGACTGCGTCCATTACCAGATTTCATATGAATGAAATGGTTAGATTGTTCTTGCTTCCGATGCCACCACAGTAGTAAATAAGATTGTGTGTGCCTTTGTGTGTTCGTTCATGTATGGTGGCATTAGTTTTGACTTCATTACGTCTTGGCAGTACATTATGTGGCTGGACGGGTTTGTATTTAATCAGAGGGACTGCCAGCATTATTAATAACTGGAAGAGAGAGGGGGGGAGGAGAGGTGCTGACAGAATGCAGGGTAATAACTTACTGTAGTCCAGGCCTTGCACTGCCCTTAGGGGGGATAGCCCCCCGTATGTGGAGCCATATTCCTCTGGCTCCTCATGTACATGCTGAGGTAATGTACATACAGAATACCAGCAGCAGACAGATTCACGTAATCTAGACATTAAAACAGAATTCAGATTTATTGAAACAATTAGTTGGAAATCAACTTAATGTATTGAACTCATTAGAAAAGGCATAGATTTGCTCAAGTTAATCATAAGACATGAACAAAATGCATCAGTGATTTGTATTTTCCTGCAACAGCACAGGAATGCCCATCTGTTTGTGTCTGTGTGTTATCAAGGCACAAGGCGAGACCCAAATGCAGACACAGGAGGCAGATGGTTGGAGTCTTACAATGTTTAATAATCCAAAGGGGTAGGCAAGAGAATGGTCGTGGACAGGCAAAAAGGTCAAAACCAGATCAGAGTCCAGGAGGTACAGAGTGGCAGACAGGCTCGTGGTAAAGGCAGGCAGAATGGTCAGGCAGGTGGTACAAAGTCCAGAAACAGGCAAGGGTCAAAACCGGGAGGACTAGAAAAACTAGAGACTGCAAAAAGCAGGAGAACGGGAAAAACCGCTGGATGACTTGGAAACATACAAGACGAACTGGCACAGAGAGACAGGAAACACAGGGATGAATACACTGGGGAAAATAAGCGACAGATGAAACAGATCAGGGTGTGACGTGTGTGTGTGTGTGTGTGTGTGTGTCTGTGTGTGTGTGTGTGTGTGTGCGTATGTCTACACTACCGCTCAAAAGTTTTAGAACACCATTCAAGGGTTTTTCTTTATTTTTAAAATGTGTTCTACATTGTAGAAAAATAACACATATGGAATCATGTACAGTGCCTTGCGAAATTATTCGGCCCCCTTGAACTTTGCGACCTTTTGCCACATTTCAGGCTTCAAACATAAAGATATAAAACTGTATTTTTTTGTGAAGAATCAACAACAAGTGGGACACAATCATGAAGTGGAACGACATTTATTGGATATTTCAAACTTTTTTAACAAATCACAAACTGAAAAATTGGGCGTGCAAAATTATTCAGCCCCTTTACTTTCAGTGCAGCAAACTCTCTCCAGAAGTTCAGTGAGGATCTCTGAATGATCCAATGTTGACCTAAATGACTAATGATGATAAATACAATCCACCTGTGTGTAATCATGTCTCCGTATAAATGCACCTGCACTGTGATAGTCTCAGAGGTCCGTTAAAAGCGCAGAGAGCATCATGAAGAACAAGGAACACACCAGGCAGGTCCGAGATACTGTTGTGAAGAAGTTTAAAGCCGGATTTGGATACAAAAAGATTTCCCAAGCTTTAAACATCCCAAGGAGCACTGTGCAAGCGATAATATTGAAATGGAAGGAGTATCAGACCACTGCAAATCTACCAAGACCTGGCCGTCCCTCTAAACTTTCAGCTCATACAAGGAGAAGACTGATCAGAGATGCAGCCAAGAGGCCCATGATCACTCTGGATGAACTGCAGAGATCTACAGCTGAGGTGGGAGACTCTGTCCATAGGACAACAATCAGTCGTATATTGCACAAATCTGGCCTTTATGGAAGAGTGGCAAGAAGAAAGCCATTTCTTAAATATATCCATAAAAAGTGTAATTTAAAGTTTGCCACAAGACACCTGGGAGACACACCAAACATGTGGAAGAAGGTGCTCTGGTCAGATGAAACCAAAATTGAACTTTTTGGCAACAATGCAAAACGTTATGTAAAAAAGCAACACAGCTGAACACAGCTGTCAAACATGGTGGTGGCAGCATCATGGTTTGGGCCTGCTTTTCTTCAGCAGGGACAGGGAAGATGGTTAAAATTGATGGGAAGATGGATGGAGCCAAATACAGGACCATTCTGGAAGAGTCTGCAAAAGACCTGAGACTGGGACGGAGATTTGTCTTCCAACAAGACAATGATCCAAAACATAAAGCAAAATCTACAATGGAATGGTTCAAAAATAAACATATCCAGGTGTTAGAATGGCCAAGTCAAAGTCCAGACCTGAATCCAATCGAGAATCTGTGGAAAGAACTGAAAACTGTTGTTCACAAATGCTCTCCATCCAACCTCACTAAGCTCGAGCTGTTTTGCAAGGAGGAATGGGAAAAAATGTCAGTCTCTCGATGTGCAAAACTGATAGAGACATACCCCAAGCGACTTACAGCTGTAATCGCAGCAAAAGGTGGCGCTACAAAGTATTAACTTAAGGGGGCTGAATAATTTTGCACGCACAATTTTTCAGTTTTTGATTTGTTAAAAAAGTTTGAAATATCCAATAAACGTCGTTCCACTTCAAGATTGTGTCCCACTTGTTGTTGATTCTTCACAAAAAAATACAGTTTTATATCTTTATGTTTGAAGCCTGAAATGTGGCAAAAGGTCGCAAAGTTCAAGGGGGCCGAATACTTTCGCAAGGCACTGTAGTAACCAAAAAAGTGTTAAACAAATCCAAATATATTTTATATTTGAGATTCTTCAAATAGCCACCCTTTGCCTTGATGACAACTTTGCACACTCTTGGCATTCTTGGCACTGTTCCAAGGCCGTCATTGAAATAAGAATTTGTTCTAAACTGACTTGCCTAGTTAAATAAAGGTCAAATACATTTTTTTTTTATCTCAACCAGCTTCACCCGGAATGCTTTTCCAACAGTCTTGAAGAAGTTCCCACATATGTTTAGCACTTGTTGGTTGCATTTCCTTCACTCTGCGGTCCGACTCATCCCAAACCATCTCAATTTGGCTGAGTTCGGGGGCTTGTGGAGGCCAGGTCACCTAATGCAGCACTCCATCATGCTCGTTCTTGGTAAAATAGCCCTTACACAGTGTGTTGTGTCATTATGCTGTTGAAAAAAAAATGATAGCTCCATTAAGCCCAAACCAGATGGGATGGCGAATCGCTGCAGAATGCTGTGGTAGCCATGCTGGTTAAGTGTCCCTTGAATTCTAAATAAACCACTTACAGTGTCAACAGCAAAGCACACCCACACCATAACACCTCCTCCATGCTCTACGGTGGGAAATACACATGCGGAGATCATCCGTTCACTCACACCGCGTCTCACAAAGACACAGTGGTTGGAACCAAAAATTGCGAAATGTAGAAAATAGTAACATTAAAGAAAAATCCTTGAATGACTAGGTGTTCTAAAACTTTTGGCCGGTAGTGTATGTGTAGCTGTTAGCAATGATGATAACCATGTTCTGGTAGAGATGGAAAGGCCTTCGCAAAAACCTCCTCAATTAAATGTTAACTGCAAAGTACCATATCTGGCAGAATGATATCTTGATTATTTGCATCATTCCAGTAGCCATTTGTTTAGCAAACTCTGCAATCACATGAGCGCTACAGAAACATAGCTAACCAAACAACAGTCTCTTGCTGGTGCGCACCTGAATTAACCTCTCTGGGATATGTTGGACGGTAGCGTCCCACCTGGCTAACATCCAGTGAAAATGCAGAGCGCCAAATTCAAATAAATTACTATAAAATTCAACTTTGATGATATCACACATTCAATATACCAAATTAAAGCTACACTTGTCGTGAATCCAGCCAACGTGTCAGATTTCAAAAAGGCTTTTTGGCGAAAGCAAACAATGCTATTATCTGAGGATAGCACCCCAGTAAACAAAGAGAGAAAAGCATACAGTGCCTTGCGAAAGTATTCGGCCCCCTTGAACTTTGCGACCTTTTGCCACATTTCAGGCTTCAAACATAAAGATATAAAACTGTATTTTATTGTGAAGAAAGAACCGAAAACTGCTGGAAAGAACTGAAAACTGCTGTTCACAAATGCTCTCCATCCAACCTCACTGAGCTCGAGCTGTTTTGCAAGGAGGAATGGGAAAAAATGTCAGTCTCTCGATGTGCAAAACTGATAGAGACATACCCCAAGCGACTTACAGCTGTAATCGCAGCAAAAGGTGGCGCTACAAAGTATTAACTTAAGGGGGCTGAATAATTTTGCACGCCCAATTTTTCAGTTTTTGATTTGTTAAAAAAGTTGGAAATATCCAATAAATGTCGTTCCACTTCATGATTGTGTCCCACTTGTTGTTGATTCTTCACAAAAAAATACAGTTTTATATCTTTATGTTTGAAGCCTGAAATGTGGCAAAAGGTCGCAAAGTTCAAGGGGGCCGAATACTTTCGCAAGGCACTGTATATCAACCCTGCAGGCGCGACACAAAACGCAGAAATAAAAATATAATTCATGCCTTACCTTTGTCGAGCTTCTTCTGTTGGCACTCCAATATGTCCCATAAACATCACAAATGGTCCTTTTGTTCGATTAATTCGGTCGAATAATATCCAAAATGTCAATTTATTTGATCCAGAAAAACACTGGTTCCAACTTGCAACTTGTGACTACAAAATATAAAAAAAATTACTTGTAAGCATTGTCCAAACATTTCAAACTACTTTTGTATTACAACTTTTTTTACATAAATAATCGATAAAATTGAAGACGGGATAAACAATGTTCAATACAGGATGATAGCAAAGTGTAGCGAGCATTTCTAGTCACGCGCCTCTATCTAACAGTACACTTTAAGTTACCCTCGTTCTGGATGGCCGTACTTCTTCATTACACAAAGGAAAAACCTCAACCAATTTCTAAAGACTGACATCCAGTGGAAGAGATGGGAACTGCAAGCCCCTGCCTTAGAATTCTAGAGTCCCAATGAAACCCTATTGAAAAGAGAGTGACCTAAAAAAAAAAAAAATCCTGGATGGTTTGTCCTCGGGGTTTCCGAATTAAGCTCTGTTATACTCACAGACATAATTCAAACCGTTTTAGAAACTTCAGAGTGTTTTCTATCCAAATCTACTAATAATATGCATATCCTGGCTTCTGAACCAGAGTAGCAGGCCGTTTACTTTGGACACGCTTTTTATCCAGACGTGAAAATACTGCCCCCTATCCCAAAGAAGTTAAAGGGTAACTACACCCAAAAATCTACATTTCTTCGATTTTTCCCAGACCTCAAAAGTGGTCTCCTGATGTGGGTTAAGCATTGTTGTCGGCTTAGAAAGCTCTGTTTTTCTATTAAAAAAGTGTGATTTTGAGAGTAAAAATATGAAAAACTTAAACCTAGAAAAACAAAATGGAGAAAATGTAATTTGGGGTAAATCTAAACGGAATGAGGCAAAACATGTAACATATTTTATAGATCCCTAAGGATGTATAGGTTTGCAGTGAGCTTGTAAGTCGGTGCTTTGTTAGCTCATGCTTTTATTGATAATGAAAAGCAATATGTGCATTCTTTGAAACATCATTAATACACACAGTAGGCTACAGGTGTAGAATCGTAATTTGATCAATCAGCACAGCATGAAATGCAAACATTTCGTATATTCAACATTTATAAACACTTATACATTTAGTATTTTCTGCTTAAAAATGTCAGATGTGATTTCCCCTAAAAATAGAAAATGTATCAACCCCTACAAAAATGTCCATTCATTATAATCCACACAATAATTCACATTTACTGTTGCTGCAGGATTATTTTCCTGCTGTGAGAAACTGGTCAAATTAAGATCCTATATCTGTATATATAAGAGGATTTAGCACAGTAGCATCCAAAGCTTGTCAATATGAAATTTGGCCCCAGAAATATAAAATGTTATCCACCCAACACAAGCAGTAGCGAGGGACTGAGACAACAACCGAAGTTAGAAGCGGAATCCTTTTTGTATTCGGTTCTTCATTGATATTCGGAGGCTATGTGAGTGAGGGCTGTAAACAATGAGCAGCAGCACCGAGCAGAATGGCACCCTGGACGTGTTGCAGAGAGACAGGCACAGTCACAGCATTCCTAATGAGGCAGGCTGAACCTGCGTAGCCTGCGGAGTACCGCCTCTGTACTGCACTGAGCTGTACTCTGCTGTGCTGCACGCTGGCTGTATCCACCTCTGTGTCAGTGTGTGTGCCTCTCTGCCTGCCTGCGCAACCCCAGCAGCTGTGTGTGTGTGTCTGTGGGTGTGCGTGCAGCAGGGGCTCAGCCGGTCACTGGCCCTGGGTTGGCCTGCATGGGAATATTAACATGATTTATTTCTCATCTCTCACACAGCAGAGCTGCAAGCTGAGAAAGAGACAAACTCCTCCTCCTCCCCTGCCACTCAAGAGCTGATGACAAGGCTGGGCTTCTTACTGGGAGAAGGGATCCCAGGCACGGCTCGCATACCTATGGAAGACAAGAATGAAAAAAAGGTATTTAATTTCCCCGGCAGCTGCTGCAGCGGCCGCACAACACCAGAGATAGAGAGATAGAAGGAGGGAGGGGAGGGGAGAGTGTGTGAAAAGAAGGGAAAGAAGAAAGGATGCTTATTTTGGTGCAGTTTGTCTTTGCCCTGGTTCTTTGGACTTGGATTAAAGTCTCACTACTACCACGGGAATGATTCTAATTGCAGCAGATAAGGGTAACTCTAACCTCAACATGTTCTCAGATGTGTTTTGTGTGTGCACAAAGGGAATGTTTAGTTAAGTAATCTACTGTTGTGTGTTGGTGTATGAGCCTGAGGTATCCAGTGTGATGGTCTTAGGGTAACTTGAGTAGCTCTTGCAGGGGCACTTGAGTATGTAATACGAGTGTACGTGCTTATGTCCAGAAATAGAGTTATGTCAAGTCTTCGGCTCAGTTTGTTTTGCTCTGCTAATTAGTCCGGGGCTCAGCGTAAGAACAGAGCACTCCTTTGATTTCCCTCTACACGCATCACGCTTCTTTGGCACATTTTGGGCCAGAATCAGTCATTTAAGTCACTTTAAGCTTATATTCCATGAATCATCTTCATTCATCGAGATGTCAAGGTGAGAAACCCAAGAAATCAGGGCAACAATGAGTTTGGGCTGTTTTTTTGTTCAGCAGCAGCCTTGAAGGATGTTCTTCTCTGTGCTTCAGAGAGAAACACCTGGAGGCGTTGATCGTCTGTTAGTTATTCGTTGGTGTATGAGGGAATAGTTACTTCTACACAGCTGTTTTACTATCGGAGTTTAAACGCGTCGTCTGTTTATTCTGCCCTAGAGTAAATGCCATTAAACTATTATGTCATCAGCGTGGTATGTTGTCTGGTGTAAGTTGCCTTAGCCTTTTCTCCACATTACATGGGCTGTAATCATTAGGCAACAAACGGAAGAAAACAGACTGAAACAGGGAGGAAAACCAAAACTTGTCCAAGAAGAAACGCTCATTTTTGTTTTCCCGTTGCAAGTTTTTTTATTTTGTGTGCCCTTATCAATATGGCCATGACCCGAATTTAGCTGGTGTTGTTCTCCAGAATGCTAAATTGTGATGTAGATGGGAAACGATGAGGAAGAGTTAGCCATTTGGTGAGGAACTGTTTGCAGGCTGCGGGGCTTCATCCCAAATGGCACCCTATTCCCTATATAGTTCACTACTTTTGTCCAGGGCCCATAGCCCAAAGTTAGTGCAGTGAAAAGGGAATAAGTTGCCATTTGGGACGCAGCCCGGGGATCTCGCCAGGGAGGAGGCATGTAGCACACCGCTAGGCGCTAACGCTAACTCCAGCCATCAAGCCCCCATCCTGACTTATGTACATACTGGATGGAGGAGAGGGAGGCAGGCAGCTGAGAGGACAATATAGGGGACAAACCTAGAGTTTGAAGTTATGTCATTAGCACTTGAGTACCAGGAAGAGCATGGTGATCAATCATGGGCTGAGCTCTTCTGGTTTTAGTCTCATTGTATGGCCCATATTGCAAGTTGTCAATCAGTTGTTCAAGTCTTGTCTGAAAGACCTTTTAGATCATAATGAATCAGATTAGTTTGGACAGGAGGGACCTGATCCTTGATCAGCCCTCCTACTCTCCTACTCTGGGATACGTTCAGGTCTCGTTTTGGACTTGATTTTGCTGTTTTGAAAGCCTCGCTTTGTTTACCGAGCGAGCTCATGCCTTCAGCTTGTGTGTCATGCTCACATGTGAACTGCTTATATTTGTCCAGGAATTTGTATTGCTTGCACATGATTCGGGTTATTTGCTTTGGTTAAAAAAAGCGAATTGACTTGGATCATATTTTCCGGTCTGCTCCCATATAAGGAGAAAAGCTCTTTATTCCCATGTGAAAAATATGAACGTTTTTATTGTTAAACTTTGTAGCTATGAAATTCCATTCATACTGATTGCTGTAGTATTATTTACTTTGCTCAACCCTCCTCTCTCTGCTCTCTCTCTTCTTCTCTTATCATGTTTTACAATATGATGATAATGATGACGACAACAACGAATTCATAGACCTGTGTTTTTATTAACAATGTATTTCAGGAATACACTGAGTATACCATACATTAGGAACGCCAATATGATATTGAGTTGCAACCCCCCCCCCCCCCCCTTAATTTAGTCGGGCATGGACTCTACAAGGTGTCGAAAGCGTTCCATAGGGATGCTGGCCCTTATTGTCTCCAATGTTTCCCACAATTGTGTGAAGTTAGCTGGATATCCTTTGGGTGGTGGACCATTCTTGATACACACTGGAAACTGTTGAGCGTAAAAAGCCCAGCAGCGTTGCAGAACTAGACAACAACCGGTGTGCCTGGCACCTACTACCATACCCCATTCAAAGGCACTTAAATATTTTGTCTTGCCCGTTCGCCCTCAGAATGGCACACATACACAATCCATGTCTCAGTTGTCTCAAGACTTAAAAATCCTTCTTTAAGCTGTCTCCTCCCTTTCATCTACACTGATTGAAGTGCATTTAACAAGTGACATCAATAAGGGATCATAGCTTTCACCTGGATAGTCTATGTCATGGAAAGAGACATGTTTTGTACACTCAGTGTATATTTGACTGCCATGTGGGATCAGTGAAGCCAAATAAAATATGTTTCTCCTCCTCCTCCTCCTGTAGTGCTCAGTGACTGGTCAGGGTATCAGTCCCTGCTCCAGTCTGACCAGTAGCACGACGTCCCCCAGCACAGAGAGCCCGTGCTCCACCCTGAACAGCAACGCCAGCCACAGCCTCAGACACAGCAGCAGTGGTCACGGCAGACCTCCCCTGAGTCACGCCAGCCCCTGTGGGACCATCACCAGCCCCAGCTCCACGCTCGAGAGCAAGGACAGCGGGATCATAGGTGAGAGACACTCGGACTGCTTGTCAGTATCTCAGCCCCACCCTCTATGTAGTGCGCTACTTTTCACCAAGGCCTCTCTGGTCAAAAGTAGTACACTATAGGGAATATGGTGCCATTTGGGACAGAATTTGACTGACTCAGTCGTTTAGTCCCAAGCACGCAGCCTTTCCTCAGTACTATTCACATTATGCACAATTCCCATAGGAGTGGACCTAGAATGTCCCATGACACTAGCGTCATCAACAGGATAACTCTGCATTACCCTGACCACTCCAATCTAGCATTAATAACACATATATACTTATAACCTTCATTTAATCCAACATCTTTGTTTTACCCTTTTATGGATGCTCTGAATGAAAAGTGTAGGTGTCATTGTTGTTCCTCTACTTTGTCAGTGTCTGTTTTATCAGTTCTGTATTGAGCTGTTAGTGGTGTGTTAGAGAGTAGTGGTGGTGACAGTTTCAACAGCATGGTGACTTCTCTGTTTATCTGGCAGCACTGGCTTTAGGAGATTTGGGGATTTACACAGGCTGACAGGAAGATGATTTATCACTGTATTCATTTCCTCTGGGGTTTCTGCTTAAAGGTCTCAGGGACAGTGAAACCTACTAGAAATCCATTCGGAAATCTTGAACCTGGACCTACAGAGCAGTTTGTCACAAAATATTTTTTTTCTCTGGATGGTGACGTTCATTTCTCAAGGCTCCAGTTGATTTGGACCAAACTAGGACAAAAGCAGTTAACCTTCTCCTTCTTTCCGAGGCGTCTAACTAGGACATCGAGATTCTATCCCCTATTGTACGGTCACCCAGGTAGACAGATTAGGCCTATATGAAGATAAAATGAAGATAAAAGACAACCTGTTACAATAGCCTCTGCTGATCTAAATGACAAATGGTAAGCTGTTGTCGAGGTCGTGGCCCTTTATGTGGCCAAGCCAGACTTGGTTTGTTGGCAGTGATACATCTCCCGAATGCAAATCCTGTGCTGCTGTTGACATAATTGATTACAGTGACTTATTTTCCCCCTAGCCCCCAGTGCAATATCACAGCTGCTAAATAATTCATGCTGGCTGTGATATTGTATCTGCCATAGTGAAGCAGCGTGTATAGCGCGTTGCCGTGCCTAGCTACTGACTACCATACCGTCCAGGTTGAGACAGAGAGCTGCATCAAGCGTCTCAGAGTAGGAGTGCTGCATGAATTACTTAGCAGCTGTGATATTACACTGGGGGCTAGGGGGAAAATTGTCTAGGATCAGCTCCTCTCTGTCCATGTCATTTTATTCATTGTGATCGAAAAGGCAAAACTGATCCCAAATCAGCCCTCCTAGTCTGAGACGCTTGACACATAGGCCTGTGGCCCAGCCTACTTAAGATCACTGGGACCTACTTCTTCTTCGGTGGAATGAATATTGTAGAACTCTATGCCTCTAGCTGAGTCAAGCAGCCTAAAGGTTTCTTCTTCAAACATAGAATTCTGTTTGGGAGCGAAGGACAAGCTATAACATTGGTCCGGAACATTGCCTCCAGTGAGTAGGGCTTCTGGATTATTTAAAAGGCAGAGAGAGAAGCCAAGTAGGCTGCGTTCCATATGGCACAATATTCCATAGGGCTCTGGTCAAAAGTAGTGCACTATGCCGGGAATAGGGTGCCATTTGGGACACGGTGTCCGTGAGACTGATTCCCAGCTCTGATGACTACTATTCGGGGCCTTTGAAGTGGTTGAAACGGACTGTGGAAGAAGCAGGATAAGATAAGTCAGGGAATCAATTACTTCAAAAGCCCATATTCATTTGGGTGATTTTTTAAACAGCACGTTGGGTGGGAGGGTGTGGTGCACTGATGCAGAGTGACATATGAAAACCCTCAGCTGCTGTTGTGGTGTGGGACCCAGGGAAGGGAGGGCATCCGAAAGAGGAGGCTTAAGAGTATCATAGGAATGGTTATAATCAGTTATTCATGTTGTTAATAATAGTCCTAATCAGTTATTCATGTAGTAAATAATGGTCATAATCAGTTATTCATGTTGTAAATAATGGTCATAAGCAGTTATTAATGTAGTAAATAATGGTCATAATCAGTTATTCATGTTGTAAATAATGGTCATAAGCAGTTATTCATGTTGTAAATAATGGTCATAAGCAGTTATTCAAGTTGTAAATAATGGTCATAAGCAGTTATTCATGTTGTAAATAAAGGTGCTATGCATATTATGTTAATTTTATGATTTTTAATTGTAATTTCAGAAAATGTCCATAATATATAATAGTGGAATAATTGTGTTTCACAGTATTACTTACTCAGCAGTGTTGTGATTGGCTGTGATATTCGCCTTTTGATTTCTCCCGGTGGGCTGGCTTCTGTTGTCAAAATGGGAAAACTGTTTTGACTTTGTGGCTGTGTTATCTAGTGGAAACCAGGGTAAGTGGCCAATATAGAAATCGCTCAGTCATTTCCTGGTTGCAAAAATTCTACACTGTTTGCTCAATTTCAGTTTATGTGAGAAAACAAGCCCTGGATAGTGTAGGGAATCATTGTACCATCTAAATCGCTGTGAAATATAATTTCAATAACATAAAATATAATTTTTACAGCTGTTTGAAGCTGGTCGACCAAAACCGAAAGTAAAAGGCTCAAACGTGATGCTGTAAATCATGGTCATAACCATCTACTCATGTTATAAAGCAGAGGAGCAAGGAGACAATAAAGCACCTAGTGTAAGATATTTTACCTGTTCATTCACACCACTTTGTTCCAGCTTTGTGATTCATTAAATTATGCTTATGAGCGAGTATCAAATGTTACAAAATTGTGTGATTTCTGAATCTCTGAATATTTGCACAAGCAAGCATCAGGTTAGTTATCCCAGATGTATTTGTTATGTTAATGTTAGGGATGATGCAACACACAGCACCGTTCAGAAATCCAGATTAGCTGTGTTGTACAGTAGGTCTACTCTAATGCTCCCGAAAACAGACGCGGTCCCATTTCTCTGACTGTACCCAATTTTGCATCCCAAATGACACCCTATTCCCTTTATAGGGGATACAGTGCCATTTGGGATGCATCACACTGTTTGGGAGCCCAGCTGCTAGTCGGTGGCTTTTGCTTTTCCCCTCAGCTTTTAGTGATTGTATTTAGCATGACCAGCCAGGCCTGAGGAGAGGATTAAAGGGGATTTGCTTTCATGTAAGCAAACACCTGTCTTAACTCTAAAATAGAAGTTGGCTTTTCTCCACACCAGCCCCCCCTTTTTCTCCCTCCTAAATCTTGTGTTCTCGTGGTCTCTTCATATAAGAGGACCTGACCTGTAAATGTAGGGCTCGACCCAAACGGCACCCTACTCCCTACATAGTGCACTACCTACAGTATGGGCCTTGGTCAAAAGTAATCAACCACAGCTTGACCATGTTATGTTGGACGGATGATACTGTTTGGAGGCAAACATACTTTATATACACTATTATTAAAGCAGCTTTCGAGGAATACTCCATTCAGCAGACCTTTGATAAGGAGGGAAATAATGGTGGTTAAAACCAAGCTGAAAAAAAACTTCCTAGGGAGAGGCTGGATTGAGGAAATGAATGCTATAAATCTACCCACCATTGATTGCTGGATAGCTCTCATTAGTGGGCTAAATGTAGCAGTAAATATCAGATCAGGTGGAGGGTGTTGATAAAGGTCAATGAAAAAGACATTGAGCGCTAAAGACTCATAACCTCTCCCTCTCTCCCTCAGCCACCATCACCAGCTCCTCAGAGAATGATGACCGCAGCGGCTCCAGCCTGGAATGGAGTAAAGATGGCAGCCTGAGGAGCAGCGCGCACCATGGCCTGGCTCCCAGCGTGCGGGTCGATACGTGCTCGCCCGTGGCCGAGGAAGACCCCAGCGGGCCCACAGAGACCCCCGCCCTGGCCAGGACAGAGTACCCAGCAGGGGCCGCAGAAGGAGCAGCAGCAGCAGGACCAAGCCACCCACCGGAGGGCCCCGATCCATACCCCACAGCACACACCTCCTCGTCCCTCATGATGCCGCGGCCCAACTCTGTCGCAGGTAAGAACACTTTGCTCCGGGTGCTTCATGACGTGGAGAAGGGTTTGAGTTATCTGGACTTGTACACTGTTTGGAGTTATCTGGACTTGTACACTGTTTGGAGTTATCTGGACTTGTACACTGGTTGGAGTTTGGTATCGGGTCATCAGAGGAAGGGCTCCTAGATCCTTGCTCAGAGAATCCTCCTTCAAATGTGACTCTGAGTTTAATTGCAGATTGTTTCATCTTGACTTTGTTTCTGCATTATATTCTTAGTAAGATATCTTGACCTGGAAAGGAGGGTGTTAGTCTGAGACCCTTTAGGACACAACAGTTTTGGTACTTCACAGAACATCCTGACCCAGGTCCCCCAAAAAGCCAGCTTAGTCACAGTGCCCTGTGTGACTGTGGAGCTGATTGACACACAACTGTGTCCTCTCATTTCCCAGCTGAACAAGTGTGAGAGGGAGATGGAGAAGAGAAAGCGGGGGGAGGGGGGGGACAAGGACGAGCCTTTGACGCGTCTATTCAGCAGAGCTAGAGGAGTCATGTTATTGGGAGGTACGGTTCTTAGTGCCGTTTCTTCAGGAGGAAGGGAAGTGGATACCGGGGGCAGCTGTTTAGTGTTGTGACTTGGGTGCACCATGTTGGAGCAGAGAGCAGAGGACAGAGGGGTGTCTGGCTGATCCGTTCTGCATTCCTCACGAAACAGGCTGTTATGGCTCTACTCTCCATGTCCACACAGCTGTCACACACCCTTCTCCTCCTCTCTCTCTCCTCTGCCTCTCTCTCTTTCCTTCTATCTCTCTCCCTCTTTCTCCCCCTCCCCCATGCTCTCTCTCTCACTCCCTTCCCCTCCCCCACTCTCTCTTCCTCCTACCATCTCTCTCCCTCCCTCTCCCCCTCTCTCTGCTCTTGACCTTGGCCCTGTTTCCTCAAGTCCCCACGCACCATCCTTCTTTAAAATGCAACCCCCTGGATATGTGCTTTTAGCAGGGAGCTGCTGTGCTCCACTTATATGCCATGGTGCCGGGAGATTGAAAGCCTGGCAGGATTCATTGTGTTAGCATGTAGGGAGTGTTTCCTGAGCTTCCGTCCCAAATGGCACCCTATTTCCTATGTAGTGTGCTACTTTTGACCAGAGCCCTATGGGTGGCTTTGGTCAAAAGTTTGGCACTACATAGGGAATAGGGTGCAATTTGGGACGCAACCGGAGTGTTTCTACATGAGTGTTTCTTGCTGTTGCCAGGCTGCAGAAGGGCTTTGGTTTAGCCAACAACAGTCCTTTGGCTTTGATCTGGGTTTGGTGAGATGAGATCCTACTCTACATGGGGACCCAGAGAGCACTCCTCCTCCAATATTGCTGCTGGCCTTATCGATTTATAGATGTCTTACTGTCAGACGAAATGCTTTCCCCAAAGCTCCTGAGCCTCGTCTGTTCTGTCAGGAGAGCTCCTCTCATAAATAGAAACTCATTCCATTAGTTATCAAAAGCAATGGAATCATCTTCAATCCATTTGCCTTTGATCAGTCGAGTGTGTGGGCTGGGGGGGTTGTGTGTGTGTGTATGTGATAGAGGGAGGGACAGAGGGAGGGACAGAGGGAGGGAGAGAGAGGGAGAGTGAAAGAGAAAGAGGGAGAAATGGAGAGAGAGAGAGAAATGGAGAGAGAGAGAGGGAGGGAGGGAGAGCGAGTTTGAGTGTGTGTCCTACAGCTAGCTGCATACATAGTGGATTTCACACGCTGTTTGCTCTAAGTGACCATTAGTCTTTACTGCGTGCTGACAAATCTATAACCTTACCATATAAAGAATATAGAAGTGCATACACGGCATTGTGTAGAAAATTCACAAACACCTCTCTCAGTTACCCACCTAATTATTCCAATAACCCATAACCTGTTTTACATCTCCTGTTGTTTTTGTCCGACGTAGCTCCAACAGCATGGATGGACACACTCCTAAACACCCAGACTCACGGACACCCACTACCTCGTAAAGCTAACGTAAAGCTCTAGTTTGTAGGATGATGTCACTGTTATGCAGTATTGCCCCCAAGGATTGAGCTGGATTCACGCCTCTGATTTTATGGTTGGTTACAATGCCCTGGGAGCTGACAGCAAGGACATGGAAAGACAAGCTCATTTATGGTCCAAATGAACCTACTCTGTCACCAGGGGCCAGGGACACGGACTTTAACGTCCTTATTCATCAGAGTGGGGCTTGGGTTGCGTCCCAAACGTACACGCTCAGGTCACAATCTTGTTTTATACTAACAGTCCCAAAAACAAGGTATTGGAATTCCCTCCAAGCCAACCTACAACCTCAGGACCTGTCGTCCCTGGAGGAGTTGAAAGGACAAATATATGAACAGGTTGTTGAGACATGCAGCTGTTTGTAGTTGTCACCCAATGTCACTAGTTTGCGTTAGCTTATGAAAGGAAGCATGTGGTTTTACTTCACACACACACACACCCTGTTTGTTTGCTGTTGTATTTGTGTTGTTGCTTAGTGTCTCCTCTCTTCTCTGTGTTATGCGTTTTGTCCTACATTGTTTCGTTTTTTTATTCCAGGCCTGGCCGTCATTCTAAATAAGAATTTGTTCTTAATTTACTTTCCCGGTTAAATAAATATGGTGCACTACATAGGGAATAGGGTGCCATTTGGGACTCAGTTGATGTTTTTCTCCTGGCTCTTTTATGAGAGGGCTAGGGATCTGTTATGCGCGGCTGGCTCCGTGGGATATATGGAATGTCTTAATTGGGTTGATAGATGGTGTGTACACGTGCGGGACTGTATGCGTGTGATAGAGAGAGACGGAAGGAGTGAAAAGAAAAATCACGTCATGAGGAAGTTGGATGAAGCCATTATAATTGATTGCTTACCCAAATGACACCCTGTTTACTATATATTTCACTGCTTTTGACCAGGGCTCATAGGGCTCCGGTCAAAAGTTGTGCACTACGTAAGGAATCGGGTAGCCTTATCTATAGCTTTATACCACACAGTCCCTATGGAGAGCATGACAACAGCCCCCAGTCATCCAGCGGTAGCCAACCAGCCAGAGCCTACAGGACTGATGATCCTCTGTAGGACACACTGAGAGTGAGTGATGGGGGAAGTGATGGAGGGGCAGAGTGATAGAGAGAGAGGAGTGGTGAGCAGAATGATAGAGAGCGAGCGAGAGGGACAGAGGTGGAAATCCAGGCCGGTGGCAGAGAGGAGAGGAGTCGTAATGAAATTGATGCCAGAGTGCTGAAAGTCACGCTGTCATTGATTGGAGCGCCTTAACACGCTCTGAGGCAGAGTTCCTGCCAGAACTTCAGGAGTTAGGCTAGTGCTGTCTCTCTGCTGCTCTGCTGGCTCATCGTTGAACCGTTAAGGACTAGACACACATAGAGAATGTCAGCCGTGGACAGTAGTTGCTAGGTGTCTACGAACGGTGGCGATTCAATATGTTTGGAAATGAAAAAAAGTCACATCTGATGTTATGTGGTCAGAGGGGATAGGACCAATGCTTTTAACCGTCCGTCGCCATAGCCTGTTTTGTCCTTTAGACTTCTCTCCTTCTGAACTTTTGTCCCCTTCTCAGGTTGTTGGAGGTTATTTAGCCCGGGAACAAAGGGTATTTTTCTCTGGGGGTGAATTAGTGGGATTGGTGCATCTGTCCAATGCCAATCAACCAGTGTCCCACAGCGCTGTTAAAATGTGAGATATGCACAGGTAATGTATCTGTGTTGCTCAGAAGTGTCATTTGCACGGTGTGTGTGATTACAGCGGACACCGTGACTGGCCTGCTGCCATAGAGCTGCTGCTGTGGGAAATCCAGGCAGCACTGTTTGCTCATTAAGCTGTGGCTAACTGGCTAGGTCTAGGTCCATACCAATACACCACCTGTCTGAGTGAGAATACGTAAACCAAAATCTTACCCATTTCACCAAACCACCAGGGCAGAGCAGGACACAGTAGACCCACCACGAACTCACAAATATAGTTTGTCCAAAACACAGACAAACTAAGAACTACAATGTGAGAGTAGTTTTAACACTGTCCTCCTCTGCAGATTGTTTCGTCTGACCCTGCTGGAAGACTGGACTTTTGACATGGGGATATCTGCCTATTTCTGCACATTTTTGATTGACCCTCGTGGCTTGTAAGCCATGGAATAAATCCTTAATTGTATTATCTCCCAGCAGGACATGTCTGTAAAGCTGCTTTCTCCTCCATTCATTCTACATAGCAAAACAATTTCATATATACACTGAGTGTACAAAACATTAAGGGAGTTGCACCCCCTTTTGCCCTCGGAACAGCCTCAATTAGTCGGGCATGGACTCTACAAGGTGTCAAAAGCGTTCCACATGGATGCTGGCCCATGTTGACTCCAGTGCTTTCCAAAGACATGTCAAGTTGGCTGGTAGTGGATCTCTACTCTGAATAGCTTGTTCCATCTCATCCCACAGATGTTCAATTTGATTGAGATCTGGTGACTGGGCAGGCCACTACAGTAAGCTGAATTCACTGTCATGTTTGTGGAACTATTCCTGGACAATTCTAGTCTTGTGGCATGGGGCATTATCCTGCAAAAAATATCAATTTGCAGATAGATACACTGCTGCTGTAAAGGGATGCACCTGATTGGCAATGATGTTCAGATAACCTGTGGCATTCAAACGATGCTCCACTTTTATCAAGGGGCCTAATATGTGCAATGAAAACACAGCCCACAACATCACACCACCACAGCCAGCCGGCAATGTTGACACACGGTATGATGGATGCATGTACTCATGTGGTTTTCTCCATACCCTAGTCCTCCAATCAGTGTGAAACAGCAGGAACCAGGATTCATCAGACCAGGCAATGTTTTTCCAATTCTCCAGTGTTTTCGTTCCTTAGCCCACTGCAACTGCTGTTTCTTCTTTTTTGTCTGTCAGTTTACGCTAAAGATATCTGGGGGTTTTTATGCATTGGATGCGTCTCAATCCACCGCATCCCCCGATGCGCACTTCCGCATCCGTGGTGAAAGGTGACAGAGCTAGAGTGGTGTTGGTCACACCATGAGACATCCCGAAATCGGTCTTCTCACAAAATCATCTGTAGCATCCAAACAGTTTGGGCTACACACTAATATGGAAAGGTGTGACTCACGAACCAGTACACAGTGAAGAAACTTTGAGATGATGGTCACATTAGTCATTCCACCCAGACAGACAAACAGTGGTTCCTAGAGGAGCTTCCTCAGAGATGGCTCTCTCCTAGTACAACCCACACCCCGTCACAGGTACCACCGGCTTCAAACAGGATTGGCTGTGACACAGGCTCTGTAACGGAAAACGAAATATGTAAATGTTATTACTGCATGTAAAGTGATGGCTGTGGAGAGTAGAATTCTAGATGAGAACGGAGAGTGTGAGGAATGAAAGGAATGGAGGGAGGGAGGACGGTAGGGTCTCTGTGAAGCTGTAAGAGATCTTCTACCCTCCGATACCCCTCTCTGATGTGTGGGGATTAGTGATGTGGGGGAAAAAAATATATTTTAGACAATATTATATATGGCTAGGTAGCGTTAGCTAGCGCTAGTCGGCTGTATCTTTGCCAAAACTCCGGTATTTTTCACCCTATAGTTTGTTCTCCATCTTCTTTTTAAATAGTGAGCCAACATGTTTTCAGTACATTTATTTCCATGACTGATCAAAACAGGTTTTTGTTATGGCTCTCTTGTCTCTCTGCAGCAGACATACTGAACAGTGTTGGAACAGTATGTTTGGAACATCAAAATAATTGCAATATACAGTGGGGCTAAAAAGTATTTAGTCAGCCACCAATTGTGCAAGTTCTCCCACTTAAAAAGATGAGAGAGGCCTGTAATTTTCATCATAGGTACACTTCAACTATGACAGACAAAATTAGAGAAAAAAATCCAGAAAATCACATTGTAGGATTTTTAATGAATTTATTTGCAAATTATGGTGGAAAATAAGTATTTCTGGCTGACTAAACACTTTTTTGCCCCACTGTAATTGCAGTATCAAATCGCAATACATATAGAATCATGAGAATCACAATACATATGGAATCCGCACCTAAGTATCGTGATACTGTCGTATCCAGCAATACCCAGCCCTAGTGAGTATACAGAGTAGAAGTCTTGGCTCTATATGGTCAACTCTTAAGATTTGGCTGTCCAATTTCACAAAGCCATGGTATGTTAAGGCAGATGCCTCATTCATCCAGTGCAGATTCGGGGCATTTCGGGACAAAAATACCGCTCAAAGCCTTCTACATTCTTTGTTACTCTCAAATATTAAAGAATGCTATTTCCAGTCATCAGTTAATAAGACATTCAGTGTGGCTTAGGGAGTCAAAGGCTATATTAAGACTGGCCACAGGAAATCCATGGTCCCGAGACCTCCTGATGAACCGCTGTTGGAGATTTCTCCAGACAATGAAATGGCATTAAGGTGGATGGCTGTGGAATGTATCGGCCATAGCATATACCCAGGAGGCACTCCACTCCACCTTGGCACAGGTTGAGTGGTGTATTGCTTTGGCATTGCCCAGGCAGGCATTTGTACCATTGTGGTTCACAGTCGTGTGCCAGGTGCCAATCTGCTGCTCTACTCGGGATTCCTTTGTGTTAGGGTGTCTTGCTGAGTCTAGGTGATTGGTCCATTGTGCCTGGCAGATGTCTGCTGCCTAGCTGCCCTGCCCCCCTGAGCAGAAGTGGGCATCATTGACGGCCATTGTTCCAGCATCTTGTTACCATGGATCCTTATGCATTGGAGAATGTCTTAAAGGAAAATTCCAAAATGCATCATACCGGCTGTATTTCTGTATTTTGAAAGTTATGTATCTTGAAAACTTGATTGCTGACATGCAAAACATTTTGGGACTATGTCAACAAGGGACTAATGAAACAAACACCAAAAGATACTGTAGATTTTGGGTGGAGTTTTCCTTGAAGGTTCCTGGGGCCCACAGAACTGATGACTAGAGGTCACACAGCTGTGTCCCATCTCTTCGACTGATGTCATCTCTCAGTGGTCCCCAGATGTTCCGCAGGTTTGCTTATGTTATAGAGTCATTACATCAAATCATAAAGTTTTGTGTTTTAACCACTGGTGTATGTGGTGATAAATTAGAGCAGGCTTAACTGGTTTTATGTTTTGTCTGCTCGCGTATGGATTTTATGAGATGATTCATTGGTATGCTTATATTGTCAAGTTTCCCATTCGCTGATTGAGAGTGTGTATGTGGAGTCTCACTGTTCCCTGAAGACTCCTGCGCTCACTTCTTCTCTAATGTTGATGGTTCACGTGGAGTCCATGTCGTCACCTCCAACCATATCTAGACATTGACTGGCTCAGTTTTGCTCGGTACACCCTGAATTGAATTAGCTACAACTGACTGTACTTCATATCAGGAATATGTCTGATATATCCTGGGCTCCCGAGTGGTGCAGCAGTCTAAGGCACTACATCTCAGTGCTAGAGGCGTCACTACAGACACCCTGGTTTGAATCCAGGCTGTATCACAACCCAACTGTGATTGGGAGTCCCATAGGCCGTCATTCTAAATAAGAATTTGTTCTTAACTGAATTGCCTAGTTAAATAAAGGTTCAAATAAAATGCAAATCCTGATCCTCAATTTCCTCCATTTTATTTTTGTGATTGTTAATTATTTCTTATAGCATTGATATTGCGTTGAGTCCTTCCATATATGTAGTTTGCCTGTATTGCTTGGCCAGCATTGTGGGGAATGCAGGTACTGTACTGCAGGGCTCCAGTGAAGATGTTGTGCTCTGGTCTGCTTTACAGCTCTTCTGTATTCTGCTATGTGGTCTGCAGTGTGGGCTCCCTGTGCCACACTAACAGGTTAGATCAAAGCACAGTCGGTGCCCACTAGTGGAGCAACATACTCCTCGTATATTCCTTCATGTCTTAGTGTGATAAATAAAAGGGTTTGTGTTCGCTAACAAAATAACAGAGAAAATCACGTGTTATGCAAGATTTTTTTCTTCATATTCTTGTTTTTTCGTCTGTAATATGAACCAACAAGCAAATTTCTCGCCAGCGAGGAATCAAACGTAATCTGTTTACTTGGTTACGCGTCAAAACCTTTGTGTAAGACACTTCTATTCCATTTTATACTTACTCAATTCCAGCTCTGGGCCTATTGGCGTGGCGGGTCAGAGAGGGATTTGAGGTGGCAGTCTGGGAGAAGTCTTCTGGAGGCATTAAGCCTATACAAGAGCCCACTAAATAACAATGGGGCGCATCCCAATTTGCACCCTATTCCCCCCTATATAGTGCACTACTTTTGAAAATACCCCTGTGGCACCCTGTTCCCTAAATAGTGCACTACTTTTGAGTACACGGTTGCCATTTGGGAAATAGCAAGTACTAGGGGCTGGTGCACGGGTGCAGGCAAAGTGACGCTCCCAGCAGCAGAGCAGTTCAGCTCAGCCCCCCTCCTGCTCCAACCCAGGAGACAGAGAACTGAGGGATGTAAAGGGCAGAACCGTTTTCATCAGAATGGACACATCCTGACACATCTGTGGAGTTTCAAAGCTCCTCCCGACACACAGACCTCAAGGTATCATACTCATACACACTATCACATCAACCAGGAAGGATCTGCTGTCGGAAAAGGAAGAGGAGAGAAACAGAGGTTAACGCAGATTGAGGGCGAGAGAGAGACTGAGAGGGAGAACGAGAAGCAGGGAGCGAGAGTTGAGGCTTGAGAGAGTTGTGGATAACAAGGAAGAGGACTTCAGAGCAGAAGTATTCTTCTTTTACACTAGAGAGGATTTCCAGTTTTGTGTTGAGGGAAATGGTGCCGGCTGCGAGGAGCTCTGTTACAGGTGAAAATCAAAGAGCATGTATTGGCTCAGTGCATCTGCGAGACATCCCTATAACCACTCTGAAACAAGTTACACTGGCTCCTGAATTGCCTTCTTTGGTTTTAGCACTAACAAACAACGGTATGTCTGCTTCAAAATATCTTTATTATGGCTTTGGTAGATTATACAGGGATACCGATTTTAAATGGGCCTAGTATGGTAGAGAGAGGGGGAAGAGAGAGAGGAAGAGAAGGGAGAGAGAGAAGGATCTCACTGCAGTCCACTAATGTCAGCAGGGGGCATGAATGATGCGCTAGAGCTGGAACGCCGCACGGACTTCACTCCCCTCCCTCCATCTCTTCTCCTGTCCCCCTCCCTCCTGCCGTCTCTCACTCCTCTCTCCCTTACATCATTCTCCCTCTCGGCTTGTCACTACCCCCTTCCTGCTCTCCTACTTTGCCCTGCTCTCCGCTCTCTCTCTCTTTCCTTCCTCTCTCTCTGTCTCTATCGCTTGCTCTCTCTCCACACACCTCACCCCCCCTTCCTTTCTCTCTCTCTCTGTGAAAGCAGAACAGGGAGGATCATTGATTAATTCCTCTGCGAGTCCGGCTGCCCGGTGCAAACTGTAATCCGCCACGTTGGAGGGGAGCAGCTCTCACCGTATTCCCACCTTTCATTTATCCCCTGCTTTATTCACCCTCTTTTCCTCCTCCGCTTGCCAAAAATCCATGTGGGTGGGGGGGGGGGGGCAATCTCGTAAAGCACCCGCATTCATTTTACGCGGAGCGCTGCTAATGCTGTGGATGCTGTGAGAGAGGGAGAGGGAGAGAGCGGTGCTTGTGGACTGCCAAGCGCAGTCACCAGTTGAATGCAGCCAGTGTGCTTGGACATGGATGGGGGCGCTGGGGCAGAAGATTCACTTGGGTACGCTGATGAGTGTCCAGCCCACTGGGGAGAATAATTCTGTGCAGCTTTTCCACAAAGGGCCTCCGCCCTGCCTGCCTCTCAGCCTGCCTGCCTGCTACCTGCCGGGAATGAGGAGGAGTGTTTTTAAATACCTGCTGCTGTCCTGCCCAGCTCTCTGGCTCTGTTTCCGCTGACTGACTGTAAGTAGCTACTTCAGCTTCTAGTGTGGTGATACCAGGGGGACCCACTGCCCAGCACCAGCAGGTTGGCAGTTGGGAGAATTGAATTCGAGAGCAACGAGCGGTTTAACATTTTGGCTGCATTGTGTGAAGTGATCTCTCATGTTGAATTAGAGTAAGGCACTCATTTATTCTAATTTCGTGGCCGAAAGGAAATTCACATCAACAGGTTGATAGTTGGGTAGACTGACAATGAGGTCTTTTTTACATAAATGTTTCTATTGATGCATGCTGCCTTGCCTGCTCTGTTGTCACCAGCTGGCTCTCTAATTAGGAGAACATTCCTCCGAGTAAGTTGGGGAGGAGAGTCCCTCACTGTCCTGTCTGTCCTCCCGGCTCAGCTGACGCTGAGTAGAGAGTGAGAGAGAAGGGCTTTGATTTTTCCTGTTGAAGGCACAATCTTGAATTGGTACATCCATTTAGCTGTTTACGAAAAAAGTGGCAGGGTGATGCAGTTGCTGTTGTTCAAATCCCAGACAACACCCGTGCGTCAATCTAATTAACATGATAAAGACCAAATCCGTCTGTTTAAGCTAGAGATACCTGGATATTTTTGCATGGGCTGCATCTCAATCCACCGCATCTGCCTATGTCGGCCCTCCGGATCTGCGGTGGAAAGTGGCAGAGCTACTTTGTCTGTAGCGTCCGAACGGTTTGGCCTACTAACTAATATGACCACTCTATGGAAAGATGAGACTCACAGACACAATGTTGTTCTCTGTTTTGCTCTACGACCCCCACAAGTGTCACGGGACCCGTCTGAATGTAACCCGATAACAGTTATGAAAATTCATGGAATTATGGTAGTTTTGTGCAAAAAAAATACATTTTCTTTCTTATCTCCTAGAATTAGGACAGACACTTGAAAACCTTATTCCTTAGGATACATTTTTTTAGTGTCTGTTTTGCCATTTAAGAATGCGTTACTCAGTGCGTTTCTTTGAGCTATAGTATTAAAGGCCAAATACAATATTTTATATTTTTGATACCTACAGGGGTCCTAAAATTCTCAATCAAATAGCTAAATGATCCATGGTATGACCATCTTAAAACAATTATATATGTTAGGCTTAGACTTCTAGGGGTTAAAATGGACGCCGGCTTGAGGATTGCCGGGTCTCCATGGTGATTTCATTGTTGCCTGGAACACCGGAGACCTTGTTTCACGTTGTCTGTCTCCGTGTGTGGGTTTCATAGACCGAGGATGGTAGGTAGAGATGGAGGACGAGTTCTGTACAGCAAACTGCTAGTGTTTGTTATCACTTCTAGTTCAGATCATGACAGGTATTGTTTGTAGTCATTATTCCTTCATGACGCATGTTCTCTGGGTCTAGGTGCTGTCTGTGAGTTCTCTCTGTAATGTTGTTGCTGTAGCCTACTGTATGTTTTCAGGCAGTAATCCCTGTAGTAAGGCTGGCTTTAGTTAGTAAATGTGTCTGTTGGCGCTGTGTGCAGTCCTCCCTGACGTTCGTATCAGGGCTGTTTCTCCATTCCCTATGTAAGTGCACTCCTTTTGACCAGCTCCCTGGTCAAAAGTAGTGCACTTCACTTGGAATATGGTGCCATTTGGGAAGGATACTGGTTGTGTTTAGGTTGTTACTAGCTCTGTTTGTACTCCAGCACACAGGAGTGTCAATGGGGACAGACCTCTCCTCTCTCTGGATCATCAGCTGTCAGGTTGGATCAGGCTGGGGGGATGGAGGATTTTAGGGGGGATAGGGGATGGTTGCTCCTCTCCTCTTCTCTCCTGTCAGCTGTACTCTACCTGGCTGCCCAATCCACACCACCTCCAGGGAACTGTCAATGCCAGGGTCCACCGTTCCCTTTCCCCTGCCTGAAATCCTGCCATCGAAATGTCAGCCTGGATCTGTGTCTCCCATCTGATACATGTCCTACTCCTCTTTTCTCTCTCAGCATATTAAGGACAAGCCCTGGATTTCCCCAGTGACATGTTTTCCATGATTGGTTTTAGCTTGTGATCCAGGAACTGTTCATGGCCATTTGTCTGATTTTGTCCAATCATGAAGGCTCGTTGTCTTTTTCATATCCCACATATTATCTCATGGTTTTCTCTCTCTTTCTCTGCAGCCACCAGTTCGACCAAGCTGGAAGACCTGAGCTATCTTGATGAACAACGTAATACTCCTCTGCGGACGTCCATTCGGTTGCCCTGGCATAACACAGGTGGGAGGGCACCACAGGACTCTAAAGGTATGCTTCATAACTGCCACTCTAACAGCATGGGCACTGTACACCAAGGCTGCATCCCAAATCGCACCTTATTCCCTATATAGTCTGGGGTGGCAGGTAGCCTAGTGGTTAGAGCGTCGGACTGTTAACCGAAAGTGTTGCAAGATTGAATCCCAGAGCTGACAAGGTAAAAATCTGTTGTTCTGCCCCTGAACAAGGCAGTTTAACCCACTGTTCCTAGGCCGTGATTGAAAATAAGAATTTGTTCTTAACTGACTTGCCAAGTAAAATAAATAGTTCACAACTTTTGACCAGGGCCCTTTGTAGTGCACGATATAGGGAATAGGGTACAGTAACTAGCTACTAAGAACATAGAGGGCCACTTGTAGTGCACACCAAACGTATAAAAGAAACATAAGGGAAAATGTAAACCTATTCTATAGAACACAGAAAAGCATATCCTGTGTTTCCTAATGGCTACAACAGAATGGTACACCCACAATATCCTTTCAACGACTAGGCCTGTCCTTAGAGCAGCTATTCAAACAGCAGCTATTCCTTTGGCACCGTGCACATTACTCTTTTATATTATCCTGGTATAAATCCCAGTCTTGGCTGACTGAAATACCACAGAGTTAATATTTGATCATGACATGAATAATGTAATATTACATCATTAAATGCTGGCAAAACTATTTAACCCTCTTTTAAAAACCCTTCTGTTTTCACTGCCGCTGTCAGTATAGAGTTGTTAGTATTATGTAAAATGTCCCCGTGGACAGAAAGTTGTGCAACAGTCCACATTTATGAACATTATGTGTTTGGCTTTCCAGACACTTTAAGCAGTCTAATGGAAAAAAAGAAAATAAATTGCAAACCTTTGCCATCCGCCTACATGATTGCCAATGGCTGTTTGAATGCAGTTGAGTAACTTCTCCAACTAAACCTCTATTCTCAGAGTACATCGCTCAGTAGACAGAGGGGACTGGCTGTGGTCAGGTACTGCGGTTAGTACTGATGTTTCTCTCTCATGCAGCCAAGGTGTGTGTGCGGGGCAGAGAAATAATCGGCGCTGAAGTTAGCTGCACTGTTGAAGATCACTCACAAATGGGCCAAGCCAATGGAGCTAGCTGTACATAGCTCAGACTGAGAGAGGAACAGAGAGAGAGAGAGATGGTAGAGAGAGATAGAGATGGCAATGATGAAGAGAGAGCCGGGGGGGAGAGCTGCAGAGGAAAAATAGCCCACTCTGTTTCTCTAGCTGTGTGGTGGACACTGACTGCAGCCCAGGCATCTCCCCTCCTCCCCCACAACAGCCCTGAGAAGAATGTTTGGCCTGCAGCAGGTGTTTATCGCCTGGCTGACATGCAGCACTTATCAGACTACGACTGCTGTAGACAGACAGTGTTTTGTGGTTCTGATTAACTGACATGTCAGAGCCAGGGATATTTATATTCCTCAAATGGTGCGAGAGTGAGACACAACAAAGACGGTTCAGATGAAATTCCAGGAGAAAAAATATATTGATTATCGTGGATGGTGCTAGGGCTCGGGCTCCACATTCTGAGCGTGAGTGTCAGTTTCGCAATCCACAGCAATGTTGAACATTGCTTCATATTGCATCATTTTGGCTGAAAGCTGGCTTTCAGAGGAAACAGATGAAAAGGTATGGTCAACAGCGCAGGTGTAAACAGTGTTTCATGTGGAGACGTTCCCTAATCAGTGCCAAAAACAGTTTCAAGGCTTGTCTTTACACCAGAAACATGTCTCTTTACTTTTTAGCCTTGCTGCTTTTCAGCACCTGTGTAAATGTACCATGCATTATATATGAACTATTTTCTTATGAACCCTCACTGAATAAATGTTTGTCTGTTTTATTTGGTTTCCTCCAGCCCGCTTTGCTCCCTACAAGCCGGTGGACATCATGCTCAAGCCGCTGCTGTTCGAGGTGCCCAGCATCACCACAGACTCAGTGTTCGTGGGCCGCGATTGGCTCTTCCAGCAGCTGGAGGACATGCTGAAGGGTGGCAGCGAGGCCGGAGAGAGCCGCGGCGCCGTGGTCATAGGCAATGTGGGCTTCGGCAAGACGGCTGTCATCTCCCGGCTGGTGGCGCTCAGCTGTCACGGCGGACGCATGCGGCAGATCGCCTCCAACAGCCCCAGCGCATCGCCCAAAAGTAACCCCTAGTTACATCCCGAATGGCACCCCTATATAGTGCACAAGTTTTGAATAGACCCCTATATGCCCTGGTCTAAGATAGTGCACTATATAGGGAATAGGGTGTGACCCTAACATGAGAATAAAGTGGTAGTGTTGGCAAGGACAACAGGATTTGAGGCACGTCATCCAGTCACAGTATACATCCCTCATGGCACCCTATAGGGCTCTGGTCAAAAGTAGTGCACTATATAGGGAATAGGGTGCCATGTGGGATGCGTCCACAGTCACACGCTGCCTTGACGGTTAGAACCGTTATTTTTTGGGTGGTCTATAAGGAGATTGGAATGTGGGCTGATATAATGTGCGGTTAAATCCATCAACATGTACAGTAGTGACAGAGGATCTTCCTCTATCAAATGTTCAGGAGCTCTTCTGACAGGAAGTAACTATCGTTGGTTTAGACTACTGTATGTTTCTGAACACAAGAAGGGCACAGCCTTTTTGTGTTGCACTGATGTCGTTTAAACGCTATCACGAGTTTTGACGTACTAACACTGAATGCTACTCTTAAGTCTTCTACACATTCTCACAAGGTTATTCTGTACGAATTAGAATATATAATCATTGTGAGGATCAGAAATGTATTGATTTGTCAAACAATGACAAGTTATTGGTCTGCGTCCCAAATAGCACTCAATTCCCTATTTACATAGTGCACTACTTTTTACGGGAGCCCTATGGCGCTGGTCATAAGTAGTGCAAATAGGTTGCCATTTGGGATGCGGCCATGGTTGCACTTGAACCAGCAGTAGAATCTTCACAGTGAGTCTTCCTGTTGATGGCCCCTGATTCCCTCTCTCTTCCTTCCAGGTGGTGGGGACACCCAGAGCACAGACCTCCCCCTCAGCCAGCCGCCCCAGCCCACCCCGCCCCCCAGCGCCACCAACACCCTGAGGAACAACAGCTGTCCCGGCACCCCAGAGATCCAGAGACGCAAGGAGGAGGCCGTCAAACGGCTGGCCACCAAGGTACTGGAAGTTCACCTGGCCAGATCACAGCTCATATCCCAACCCAACCTTTGGGAATGTTGTTGTGACTTTGTCAGTGTCCCAAATCACAGAGAGAACTCTGGTCAAAGGTAACACTATATAGAGAATAAGGTGCTATTTGTGACACTCCCTTTGAGATTAGAAGGGAACTTCTAGTTTTTTTTTAAGTTGGTCCTTTGTTGGCATGGAAATGTGTTTATTACACATGACGGCTTTTGAGCATTGTTTCATTTCACCGGTTAGGTTAAAGGAAGACATTTTGTTTCTGTGAAGTGTATCTTTGTTCTCAGAATAGCAAGAATTTGATGAGTGTCCAAGGTCCCAAGAGCTCCCATTCACTTTCACTAATGAAGTACTGCAGAGGCAAGTATTCCCTTCTCTCTCAGTCTACTTCCCCTGTCCTTCATTTCAATCCCTCCATCCACCACCTGAGGTCCATCCACCACCTCATCCTTTCATATCCAGGCTGGGTTTCCGTTAGACTTTGTTAGGGTTTTAACCAAAAACATAATGCTGCATGCGGCACTCAGTTGATTTATGTTTGTTTACATTCATTTCTTTTTATATGAAGCGAGTGAATAATAAAAATGTCCCTGGGGTCCTGGATGTTTATGAAAGACAATCACAGAGTCCCCGTTAAATAAATTCTCACATCACGGGCCAGTTTGATTTGCAGCGAGCCCCGGGCTTAGTTAAATAACCATTCCTCTTAACTCTCCCTCATCGAATGGACATCATATCCAACATGTAGTCGCTCAGGCCCAGCTGTCAGCTTGGCGGTTCCAAGACAATAGAGAGGGAGAGAGTGCGAAGCTCACTGTGTGTCCTTAACATGTTGTGGTTGCCTGGGACACTATTCTGTCGTTCACAGAGAGGCACATGATGTGTCGGGCCAGACTCCCCTAGGACTCGTCTCCGGCTACGTCCCAAATGGCATCCTATTCCCAATATGTCAAAAATAGTGCACTATAAAGGGAATAGGGTGCCATTTGGGACACAAAAAACCTCGGCGTTGCCAGGGCAACATGTTAGCAGTGTGGTCAAAAAGACGTCAGGTATGGTAAATTGCCCAAATCGGAAGGCTGTGGCTCACAGTTCACAACATGGAGACAGCAGCTTCCTACAATCTGAGTTGACTGTCAATGCAGAATGGCTTATTTACGGGTTTATTTTTTCCACCATAATGTATGTGTATTATGGCATGGCTATGCAACTTGTTGTTATTTGTGTGTAGTTCAATAAGTAGCCTATCCTTTACGGTTAAAATATGAACAGTGTTTTCAGTATCACCATCCATTTACACATAGTAGCCTAACAAAGTGGATCTGCTCAGGTATAAATTGCCTCTGAGGTACCCTGCTGAGTTTAAAGCGTGATTACAGCTTATATATTCACCACCTAATTGTTCCAATTCACAGAGTTCCCCCTCCCACAGATTTTTAAATATCCATCTGTAATTTCGCATATTATTTTATAGCCTCATATTTATTCCCTTCCGTCTATGAGAAGAAAGCTGCGCCACTATCCAGCTTGCAGCCTAGCATGCCATTTGCAAACATTACTGTGGGACTTCAGGAAATACTTAATGGGTGACTGCACTTCCTGATTTGGCCTTGTTTTTCATCAATGCTCATTAAGAAATGCTAGCGGCCATGACAGAAGGGAAGCGAGTTGTCTTGGTGGTGTGGTTTGATGTGGGTGTTTCTTGGGTGTGTCTTTGCCGTTCAATCGCAACAAATAAGGAAAGTAGCTAGCCAGTTTGAGTTGAAACATTATTGACCGCAAGCATGACTGAAACATTCCAAGGCATTTCATTCACCCTTGTCCCTAACGCTGTTACATCATATAAAGGGTTCTGAAGTCTTATGGAAAATAGCTTCAGAGGGGCATGCTTTCTTTCTCCATGTCATGACTGTGAAGTTATTTCAACAACACGTGTTTTACACATCCCTCGACATCATAATGACCTTCCACTTCTGCCCTGGATGGATTGGATCAGTGCTGCACTAACATGGGACAGTATTGCCGTGAGATGACAACAGCAAGTCATCGCCATCGAGAGTACATGTGCCTGGCAACCTTTACGAGCCACGCGCCACTGAAGCACATCTGAACGTATTTCAACTCCGTGAATCTCTCATGCCAGTTATGCACTAAACTGCTTTCAATGCTAACTCTCAAAGGGGTTCTCTACCTGTGGTGTAGTTACTGCCGCGCCACTCTTCAGTCATCACGGTTAAATAAAAAGGAGATGCCTCTCTTCAAAGTCACCCTGTTATCCAGGGCACTCACTTATGCGTCTGCAAAGTACTGTATTTGATAGGCTTTTGCAGTTGCAATAAGGCACCGGTATCACTTGATTCACTTATATGAGCACAATCACACTTGAAGGTTTTGTCCCTGAATTTGAAATGAATGACATTCAGTTACGACTCTGGAAACGTTCAGTTGTACTGCGGAGAATCACCTGGAAAGATGTGACAAACACCAGATGTTCATGTCTCTTTGATGAGGTAGAGGGGCCTGCATAAGGTGGAATATGGTCCACACCTGGGAGAAATTGTACCTCACTGTTCCTGAATCCTCCCTCTCAGAGTAGCTGTACAGTGAAACTGTTTCTGATTAGCAAGCTGTCTCCTCTCTTTCCTTCTGATCCATCCCCGACAATGGACATCGGCTTACATCTGTGTCTTTTCAGAACACAACACCGCTCGCCCAGTGTCTTAACAGCATTGTCTTTCTCACAGCCACACGCTATATGGATAGCGAGGCTAGGTTCTCTCTCCGATACAGCTCTCTATTGTTCCAAAATAGTTTGTCTTAGCCCCTCTTTTCACTTCATTGTGTGTGTTTTCACACATTCAACTCTTTATAAGAACCGATCTCAGTCCTCTTTAAAATGAACTCTGAACTTAATTAACATGTAAATAAGATTTGTAACAGAATAAAAAGCAGAAGAATAACTGCAGATGAAATCATTCTGTAATTACTGCTATAATTATCTCCACCTTTAAGAGGTTGAAGGGATTTTGTACCATATGGTGTGATTCTCACCAAATATGTTGTCTTCACACACTACTCCAACCCCACAATTGAAAAAACAGCTGATGAAGCTCTCTTCGCCTATGAATCACATATTGCGAACAAATAATCTGAGCTAAAAACTAAAACACATATTTTGGAATTGATGTGCATTCTTGACAATCGCTAATCAATATCCAATCATCTTCTCTTTTTTGTGGCACCAATGAGAGGGTTTATGGCAGGGGAAACGATGTTGCAATAGTCTAATTGTGTGTTGCGGAAATAAGGCGAACCTGGGGAGCTTTGTGTTCACATTGGCATAAAAAAGGGAACCGAACCGTGGAATTCAAGTGAACCGAACTCAGACCACCTCTCGAGGTTCATTTTGGGGGCTGTCTTGGCAGCAGAGATGGTAGCAGTACTTTGGCAATGGTCGACGCTTCGGCCTCTTTATTATTATGCCCAGTGAAAAAATGACCCCCTGAGTTGGTGTTGGACAAAGCCATCCCTAGTAAGCTAGTCTGTCCAAACAGGAAAAAAATGCTATCAAGCAGACAATTCAATAATACATAATTGGAAATTAAGAAGGCAGTAGCCGTAATGGCAGCGGCCAGTCCAGCGCCTCAAGGTCCTCTTTCCCTCGTCCTGGGCTACAATCGTGTGCCAACTTCCTATGCCATTTGGAACTCAGTGACAGAGATCATCCTGGGTTTTAGTGCACTACTTTGCTACAGCTAAAGTGCTTATCCTTGATTTATAGTTTGGCTAGGGTTATATTTCTCCCATTGCAAATGAGACCATTTTCAGACGTCACAGTGGCATGATTTACTCGACGGTCAGGTCCAAGACATTTGCGTGGACATATTTAGAATCTATTTCTCATCTGATAGTGAATGTGCAGTTCTGAGACTGGTGTTCTGGGCAAACTGTTTCTCTGACCTCTCAGGGCCGTCTACGTCATTGTGCCTGGGGACAGGCTGCAGGGCTGCAGTTGCTTTCTGCAGTAGACCCATGCAGAAATAGTGTTGCTATGTGGTGGGCTAAGGTGCGGTAGTAACTAGCCAGTCACCTGTTCCTCCTGTCCTGCTGTACCTGTAAAGTGTGTCAGCTCCTCCAGGTTTGACTGTAATTAGGACACAGAGAAAGAGCCACAGATCCCCAGGGTCCCACCTCCCCTTGTCCAAATCAGATGTCCGTGTCCTTGAGCACAGCAGAACCTGTTCAGCACAAGGCACAGACAGCACATGGAGCTCCACCTAGGGCCCAATGTTTTGGGGAGGTTAGCGGAGGTTGTTGAGCTTTGCTTTAGCCTGTTGATCATCAGACCCTCTATCTGAGTAGGGGATGACACCTGGGTCCTATTAATTAGCTCACAGCGTCGCAAAACATTTTGCTTCCGAAAAAGAAAACAAACGTTTATTGTTGGACAATTCAAGTAGGCTTGCCCTGTTTCGGTCCGTTGTCTTCTGTTTTGTTCCTATTGAATATGCCCTGCTTAGGTGGGTTAGAGTGGGTTATGTGTGTCTGGTTTAGAGTCAGCCAATTAAATCCCTTACAAAAAAAGATTGCAGTTATACTGCACTTTAACTGCAGTTATACTGCATTGTAGTACAGTTAAACTGCAGTCTGACTGTAATCGTTTTTCGTAAGGGTTGAGTCTGAAGGACATGCCTTCAAGTCCCAGCTTTGGTTTCAGACTAACAAATAGCATTTTGGCTTCTGTATATTCACCTCCAAATTCGATTGTATAATGGCAGCAGTAGAATGAGGTCAGGGACAGCTTAGTCGCTATACCGAGCTGCTGTATCGCATCAAATGCCTTGTAGTCAACAAGCCTATTGGCTTTACAAGGACTTTGAGGTCACACAGCCAGATTTTTACAGACTTAAACCAAGAACAATATAAGCTACTCATAGTTGACACTATAGTATGGTTTTGTAAACAGCAAAGGTCTCTTACATTTTAAGCCACTAAAGTTGCTAAACAATTGTTCACTCTCTTTTCTCCCATCCAGGTGGTTGCGTATCACTACTGCCAGGCTGACAACACCTACACTTGCCTGGTGCCAGAGTTTGTGCACAGTATCGCCGCCCTGCTGTGCAGAGCACCCCAGCTCACCGCCTACAGAGAACTGCTGCTGAAGGAACCCCATCTACAGAGCATGCTCAGTCTGCGCTCCTGTGTCCAGGACCCTATGGCAGCCTTCCGCAGGGGCGTGCTGGAACCGCTGGCCAACCTCCGCAAGGGTACGATGCTAAGCTAGTTACACCTAGGTTCATTCATATCTGACTGTCTCACTGTCACTGGAGTTCATGGTCCAAAAGGGGCTCCCGGTGTTCTATTCTAGGCGTTCAGTGGCTCTAGCAAGTGTATTCTAAATAACTGAACCACAGGTTTGCTTAGATTTCCAGTCTAGACTGTGTAGAGAGAGACAGACCGTTCCAAGGTGCCCTTCGGTCTCGTAAAAAAATCACAGACAGGCTACCTATGTTCACTCCAGAGCGTTTACTGTGTTTTTCACTTCTTCCACAAAGGAACTGAAATGGGTTAAGATCTGGCCTTACTGAGGGAGAAAAGTCTGGAGGGACATTGTTAATTGTTTAGCGTAGCCACTCTGTGTTTGCTCTGACATGGCATTGATTTTAATTGATGTTACGCTAAATGGTTAGTGGTACATTGTTATTGTCGTCATGACAGAAGAATACAGCGTCTCTAAGGAAGCCTGCGTCTCATGACTATTGTACACAACATGACCAAAAGTATGTGGACACCTGTTCGTCGAACAACTCATTCCAACATCATGGGCATTAATATGGAGTTGGACCTCCCCTTGCTGCTATAACAGCCTCCACTCTTCTGGGAAGGCTTTTCACTAGATGATGGAACGTTACTGCGGGGACTTGCTTCCATTCAGCCACAAGAGTATTAGTGCGGTTGGGCAATGATGTTGGGCGTTTGGGCCTGGCTCAGCGCTCACAGCCCCAGACCATTATTCCTCCTCCTCCAAACTTTACAGTTGGCACTATGCATCCAGGCAGGTAGCGCTCTCCTGGCTTCCGCCAAACCCCGAATTGTCCGTCGGACTGCCAGATGGCGAAGTGTGATTCATCACTCCAGAGAACACGTTTCCATTGCTCCAGAGTCCAATGGCGGAAAGCTATACACCACTCCAGCCGACGCTTGGTATTGTGCATGGTGATCTTAGGCATGTGTGTGGCTGCTCAGCCATGGAAACCCATTTCATGAAGCTTCCATTGAACAGTTATTGTGCTGACCTTGCTTCCAGTGGATTCAGCACTCGGCGGTCCCGTTCTGTGAGCTTGTGTGGCCTACCACTTCATGGCTGAGCCGTTGTTGCTCTTAGACGTTTCCACTTCACAATAACAGCACTTATAGTTGACCAGGGCAGCTCTAGCAGGGAAGAAATTCAACGAACTGACTTGTTGGAAAGGTGGAGTCCTATGACGGTGCCACGTTGAAAGTCACTGAGCTCTTCAATAAGGCCGTTCTACTGCCAATGTTTGTCTATGGAGATTGCATGGCTGTGTGCTCACTTTTATACACTTGTCAGCAACGGGTGTGGCTGAAATAGCCTGAATCCAGTCATTTGAAGGTGTGTCCACATACACTATATATACAAAAGTATCTCTCCAAGGCAGACAGACACACAACTATCTCAAGGTCATCATGGTTCGTTCCGCACACACACGACCCGCCAGTTTGCCCGTGCTCGTGCTCTACGTTGAATCAATATGTTATTGCAGGAGCCTAAACAACCAATATAGATAAACCCAGTGTTTGTATGATGGAGATGGAAAGGAATGGGAATCAATGTGCAGGGCACAGAGCAGAGGAGTGGGCAGACAAGGCATGCAGCAGCTCCCCTGTGATGTTAGGGTGGACCGTGATGGGCCCTCCCCTTCCATGCCGCCTCCCCGCATGACTCCCACCGTTCCTTATTGAAATGAATGGCCTGTTCAATTGGCCTGGTCGCTTGGGCTTGATAAGGGAGAAAAAACGTGTTGGTTTGTCCACTCCGTCAAAACGAGAAACCTGCATCGGCACTTTGCACAGCCATATTAGAAAGGACTTAGCCAGCCCTAGACTTGAGGCTTTACAAAAATAAAAACTTCTGGTTCTGATTACCAGGAATATATTTTACAGAATAAAGTTTTAGGGGGGGGTTGATTGGTGCACATCTGATTTGACATTCCAACTGGGAGAGGAGTTGAGATCTCCACATTTTTCTGTGTTTCTGATCATCAATGTACAGTGGGGCAAAAAAGTATTTAGTCAGCCACCAATTGTGCATATTCTCCCACTTAAAAAGATGAGAGAGGCCTGTAATTGTTAAAAAAAAATCCAGAAAATCACATTGTATGATTTTTTATGAATTTATTTGCAAATTATGGTGGAAAATAAGTATTTGGTCACCTACAAACAAGCAAGATTTCTGGCTCTCACAGACCTGTAACTTCTTCTTTAAGAGGCTCCTCTGTCCTCCACTTGTTACCTGTATTAAGGCCACCGTTTTGATCTTGTTATCAGTATAAAAGACACCTGTCCACAACCTCAAACAGTCACACTCCAAACTCCACTATGGCCAAGACCAAAGAGCTGTCAAAGGACACCAGAAACAAAATCGTAGACCTGCACCAGGCTGGGAAGACTGAATCTGCAATAGGTACGCAGCTTGTTTGAAGAAATCAACTGTGGGAGCAATGATTAGGAAATGGAAGACATGCAAGACCACTGATAATCTCCCTCGATCTAAGGCTCCACGCAAGATCTCACCCCGTGGGGTCAAAATGATCACAAGAATGGTGAGCAAAAATCCCAGAACCACACGGGGGGACCTAGTGAATGACCTGCAGAGAGCTGGGACCAAAGTAACAAAGCCTACCATCAGTAACACACTATGCCGCCAGGGACTCAAATCCTGCAGTGCCAGACGTGTCCCCCTGCTTAAGCCAGTACATGTCCAGGCCCGTCTGAAGTTTGCTAGAGAACATTTGGATGATCCAGAAGAAGATTGGGAGAATGTCATATGGTCAGATGAAACCAAAATATAACTTTTTGGTAAAAACTCAACTCGTCTTGTTTGGAGGACAAAGAATGCTGATTTGCATCCAAAGAACACCATACCTACTGTGAAGCATGGGGGTGGAAACATCATGCTTTGGGGCTGTTTTTCTGCAAAGGGACCAGGACGACTGATCCGTGTAAAGTAAGGAATGAATGGGGCCATGTATCGTGAGATTTTGAGTGAAAACCTCCTTCCATCAGCAAGGGCATTGAAGATGAAACGTGGCTGGGTCTTTCAGCATGACAATGATCCCAAACACACCGCCCGGGCAACGAAGGAGTGGCTTCGTAAGAAGCAGCACTGCTCTAGAGGAGATCTGCATGGAGGAATGGGCCAAAATACCAGCAACAGTGTGTGAAAACCTTGTGAAGACTTTCAGAAAATGTTTGACCTCTGTCATTGCCAACAAAGGGTATATAACAAAGTATTGAGATAAACTTTTGTTATTGACCAAATACTTATTTTCCACCATAATTTGCAAATAAATTCATTAAAAATCCTACAATGTGATTTTCAGGATTTTTTTTCTCATTTTGTCTGTCATAGTTGAAGTGTACCTATGATGAAAATTACAGGCCTCTCTCGTCTTTTTAAGTGGGAGAACTTGCACAACTGGTGGCTGACTAAATACTTTTTTGCCCCACTGTAGATGCTGGATGTAAGGAGGAACTGCAGAAAAAGGTCTGTGTTCCAAATGGCCCCCTATTTCCTACACTCTTAGAAAAAAGGGTTCCAAAATAGTTTTTTGCCTGTCCCAGTAGGAGAACCTTTTTGGGTCTGTGTTCCAAATGGCATCTTATTCCCTACAAGCTTAGAAAAAAGGGTTCCAAAACGGTTCTTTGGCTGTCTCCATAGGATAACTATTTTTGGTTACATGTAGAACCTTCTGTGGAAAGGGTTCTACATTGAACCCAAAATGGTTCTACCCGGAACCAAAAAAGATCTAGCTGGAACCAAAAGGGGTTCTTCAAAGGGTTATCTTATGGGGACAGCCAATGAACCCTTTTCGTTTCTAGATAGCACCTTTTTTTCTAAGAGTGTACGTAAATGCACTTCTTCTGACCAGTACACCTATGAACCCTGTACAAATGTAATGCACTACTGTATATAAGGAGTAGGGTGCCATGTGGGAAGCGCTCAAGGACCCTGCCCTTCCAGCACTGTGAAAGTCTGGCTGAGATACTGCGGTGAAGTAGAACACTTCCTCGCTGCGGTCTCACCACACAGCAGTTTAGTGCACAGCACTGTTGATACGGCTGCTGACGCTCTCACTTTCATTCATCACTGCGCTAGCTGCTTTGTAGATGTTAGAATATGTTATAGAATGTTGATACGGCTGCTGACGCTCTCACTTTCATTCATCACTGCGCTAGCTGCTTTGTAGATGTTAGAAGATGTGTTAGAATAGTAGAGAAAATCTTCTTAAAATGACGCAAGGCACAGCAGTATAGAGAGATGTCAGTAGTCTCATGTATCTCAGTACAAGGTTGTCTGTAGAGTATGGTGTCCAACTGATGTTTTACTATCATACTAATCATCATAATATATTCTGGCAGCAGCTTGTATGTCTGTCTGTATTTTATGAGCCAAAATAAAATTTAAATAAAAAAATAAGGGTTATATTAAACTCTTCTGCATGTCATGTTGGCTTGACCTGGAAGGTTTATCGACTAGACCGTTAAGGTTTGTGAATTTTAAATTTGTTTCTGTCCACCGTGACCCCTGTTGACCCCTCTCTGGGTGTTTTCAGAGAGGAAGATTCCCGAGGAAGACCACATCATCCTGATAGACGGGCTGAACGAGGCAGAGTTCCACAAGCCAGACTACGGAGACACCATTTCCTCCTTCATCACTAAGATCATCTCTAAATTCCCCTCCTGGCTCAAACTGCTGGTCACTGTCCGAGTCAACCTACTGGTGAGGAACACTCCAACTGTGCATGATGTAATACTGTACAAGTAGGGTTGCAAAATTCCAGTGACTTTCCCCAATTTCCCAGGAACCAAGAGGTAATAAGCAGGAAATCTGGAATCCTCCAACCAGGACTCCTGGAAAATCTGGGAATTTTTGGGAACGTTGACAGTTTTTTGCAACCCTACTCCCACTGTAGATGGCGTGTAGAAGTCATGTACAAATTACTTAATGAGAGGGATATTATGTATTCTGCCTAATTGTTAGCATCTAAATATTTCCATAGAGGTGTTTGTGTTGATCTCCTATGGTATAATTCATGAATTCCTTGAATCGACAGCACTCCATTGGAGCTTCACTGAATTCAAGTGCCATCTCAGCACAGCTTACAGCTTAGACAGAACTTCCGAATTCAAGTGAATAAGATGCTTCTACAACAATATTTGATACCTCTCTCACTGAGTGACACAAACACCGGCAGATCCTGACAAGTGCTTTAGGAAGGTTTTTTTCCTTGTCATACATTGTCCTCTACAAAGTGTCATTTCTGTCGAGTACATTGACGACGGTACTGGAACGAGAGTAGGAGAAGTAGCGCTGTAACAGTGACCCGGGAAACAGCTGTATAACAAGGGAACACGTAGACGAGAGCCACAGACTGAAGTCTACCAATGGAGGAGAGGAGCTGAGCTGGGGCTACGTCTCAAATGGCGCCCTATTCCCTATATACTACCGGGGACCTACTTTTGAGATGCAGCCCTGGTGTGAACCATCAAAAGTAGTGCACTACATAGGGAATAGGGTGCCATTTGAGACGCAACCCTGGCGTTCACTTCTTTGCATTGGATGAGGCCCGGTTTTGACAGGTCTGATGGACTAAAGCTGGGCTGATTGCCTTGGCAGGCCATGTAGCCTGTAGTCTGAGCTTTGGGATAATGTGGCAGCTGACTGACAACCATATCTGTACCAACTCCAGTCATGAATGCTTTCTCAGCCACTATGGCTCTTTCTGGCCACGGGTCCCGCCACCTGTCAGTATGCATAGTTAGTTACACTGCACTGCAGCCAGAGGAGCATGGCAGGCAAAACTCATTTATCGATCTATGCTGTTCGGTTGTGTGTGTGTGCGTGTGTTTGTTTTTACTATCCTTGTTGGGACCAGAAGTCCTCAGAAGGATAGTAAAACAAGGAAAAGTGGGGACATTTTGCCGGCCCCCACAAGGAAAAAGGCAAATTTAGGCTTAGGGATTAGGTTTAAGGTTAGGGTTACAATTAGGGTTACGGTTAGAATTAGGGTTAGAGTTAGGTTTAGGGTTAGGGAACATTAGATTTTGAATGGGAATCAATTGTTTGGTCCCCACAAGGATAGTACAAAAACGTGTGTGTGCGCGTTTTTTTTTCTTCATAACTTTCATGAATTGACATTTTTTGGCAAGGTTCCATGGATGTGTGAAGTAGAGGTCGACCGATTATGATTTTTCAACACCGATACCGATTATTGGAGGACCAGAAAAGGCCGATACCGATTAATCGGACACTTTTTAAAATGTATTTGTAATAATGACAATTACAACAATACTGAATGAACACTTATTTTAACTTAATATAATACATCAATAAAATCTATTTAGCCTCAAATAAATAATGAAACATGTTCAATTTGGTTTAAATAATGCAAAAACAAAGTGTTGGAGAAGAAAGTAAAAGTGCAATATGTGCCATGTAAGAAAGCTAACGTTTAAGTTCCTTGCTCAGAACATGAGAACATATGAAAGCTGGTGGTTCCTTTTAACATGAGTCTTCAATATTCCCAGGTAAGAAGTTTTAGGTTGTAGTTATTATAGGAATTATAGGACTATTTCCCTCTATACATTTGTATTTCATTAACCTTTGACTATTGGATGTTCTTATAGGCACTTTAGTATTGCCAGTGTAACAGTATAGCTTCCGTCCCTCTCCTCGCTCCTCCCTGGGCTCGAACCAGGAACACAACGACAACAGCCACCCTCGAAGCAGCATTACCCATGCAGAGCAACAACCACTCCAAGTCTCAGAGCGAGTGACATTTGAAACGCTATTAGCGCGCGCTAACTAGCTAGCCTAGTTAAATAAAGATTAAATAAAAGTGTCCAAAAATACAGATTTCCGATTGTTATGAAAACTTGAAATCGGCCCCAATTAAATCGGCCATTCCGATTAATCGGTCGACCTCTTGTGTGAAGAGGTAGGTGGGTAGGGCGTTATCCTAATTTTGAATTGAGTACATTTTCCCCTTTGTGTTGATTCATCCTCGCATGGTGTGGGGGATTCTGTGATGTGGAAAGTTTTTGGGGATGATACCCCATCTGTAAAGCCAGAAGGAGAGAGATCCATGTCGGCTGGCTGTGATTGACATGGTGAAACAGTTTAAATTAGGTACCGTGTTAGGAACCACTAGTGTTTGAAACCACTAGACCAGAGAGAGGATTCCTCATGTTTATGTTCGTTGGGCTTTCTGGGTTGAGTTGGGATTAGGCTATATTTATTTTTTATTTATTTTATTTATTTTTACCTTTATTTAACCAGGTAGGCAAGTTGAGAACAAGTTCTCATTTACAATTGCGACCTGGCCAAGATAAAGCAAAGCAGTTTGACAGATACAACGACACAGAGTTACACACGAGTAAAACAAACATACAGTCAATAATACAGTATAAACAAGTCTATATACAATGTGAGCAAATGAGGTGAGAAGGGAGGTAAAGGCAAAAAAGGCCATGGTGGCAAGGTAAATACAATATAGCAAATAAAACACTGGAATGGTAGTTTTGCAATGGAAGAAAAAATAAATAAATAATATAATAATAATAAATAAAAATAATGGGGTGCAAAGGAGCAAAATAAATAAATAAATTAAATACAGTTGGGAAAGAGGTAGTTGTTTGGGCTAAATTATAGGTGGGCTATGTACAGGTGCAGTAATCTGTGAGCTGCTCTGACAGTTGGTGCTTAAAGCTAGTGAGGGAGATAAGTGTTTCCAGTTTCAGAGATTTTTGTAGTTCCAGTCATTGGCAGCAGAGAACTGGAAAGAGAGGCGGCCAAAGAAAGAATTGGTTTTGGGGGTGACTAGAGAGATATACCTGCTGGAGCGTGTGCTACAGGTGGGAGATGCTATGGTGACCAGCGAGCTGAGATAAGGGGGGACTTTACCTAGCAGGGTCTTGTAGATGACATGGAGCCAGTGGGTTTGGCGACGAGTATGAAGCGAGGGCCAGCCAACGAGAGCGTACAGGTCGCAATGGTGGGTAGTATATGGGGCTTTGGTGACAAAACGGATTGCACCGTGATAGACTGCATCCAATTTGTTGAGTAGGGTATTGGAGGCTATTTTGTAAATGACATCGCCAAAGTCGAGGATTGGTAGGATGGTCAGTTTTACAAGGGTATGTTTGGCAGCATGAGTGAAGGATGCTTTGTTGCGAAATAGGAAGCCAATTCTAGATTTAACTTTGGATTGGAGATGTTTGATATGGGTCTGGAAGGAGAGTTTACAGTCTAACCAGACACCTAAGTATTTGTAGTTGTCCACGTATTCTAAGTCAGAGCCGTCCAGAGTAGTGATGTTGGACAGGCGGGTAGGTGCAGGTAGCGATCGGTTGAAGAGCAGGCATTTAGTTTTACTTGTATTTAAGAGCAATTGGAGGCCACGGAAGGAGAGTTGTATGGCATTGAAGCTTGCCTGGAGGGTTGTTAACAGTGTCCAAAAAAGGGCCGGAAGTATACAGAATGGTGTCGTCTGCGTAGAGGTGGATCAGAGACTCACCAGCAGCAAGAGCGACCTCATTGATGTATACAGAGAAGAGAGTCAGTCCAAGAATTGAACCCTGTGGCACCCCCATAGAGACTGCCAGAGGTCCGGACAACAGACCCTCCGATTTGACACACTGAACTCTATCAGAGAAGTAGTTGGTGAACCAGGCGAGGCAATCATTTGAGAAACCAAGGCTGTTGAGTCTGCCGATGAGGATGTGGTGATTGACAGAGTCGAAAGCCTTGGCCAGATCAATGAATACGGCTGCACAGTAATGTTTCTTATCGATGGCGGTTAAGATATCGTTTAGGACCTTGAGTGTGGCTGAGGTGCACCCATGACCAGCTCTGAAACCAGATTGCATAGCAGAGAAGGTATGGTGAGATTCGAAATGGTCGGTAATCTGTTTGTTGACTTGGCTTTCGAAGACCTTAGAAAGGCATGGTAGGATAGATATAGGTCTGTAGCAGTTTGGGTCAAGAGTGTCCCCCCCTTTGAAGAGGGGGATGACCGCAGCTGCTTTCCAATCTTTGGGAATCTCAGACGACACGAAAGAGAGGTTGAACAGGCTAGTAATAGGGGTGGCAACAATTTCGGCAGATCATTTTAGAAAGAAAGGGTCCAGATTGTCTAGCCCGGCTGATTTGTAGGGGTCCAGATTTTGCAGCTCTTTCAGAACATCAGCTGAATGGATTTGGGAGAAGGAGAAATGGGGAAGGCTTGGGCGAGTTGCTGTTGGGGGTGCAGTGCTGTTGACAGGGGTAGGAGTATCCAGGTGGAAAGCATGACCAGCCGTAGAAAATTGCTTATTGAAATTCTCAATTATGGTGGATTTATCAGTGGTGACAGTGTTTCCTATCTTCAGTGCAGTGGGCAGTTGGGAGGAGGTGTTCTTATTCTCCATGGACTTTACAGTGCCCCAGAACTTTTTTGAGTTAGTGTTGCAGGAAGCAAATTTCTGCTTGAAAAAGCTAGCCTTGGCTTTTCTAACTGCCTGTGTATAATGGTTTCTAGCTTCCCTGAACAGCTGCATATCACGGGGGCTGTTCGATGCTAATGCAGAACGCCATAGGATGTTTTTGTGTTGGTTAAGGGCAGTCAGGTCTGGGGAGAACCAAGGGCTATATCTGTTCCTGGTTCTAAATTTCTTGAATGTCATGTCAAAATATATTGATCCATCATCCCAAAAAATGAAGTATAAAGGGTGATGGATTAGTCAACCAGAGGAAACTGTTCAAACATGCAAAATTCTGGTAACTTTCCCAGGTTTTCCAGAAATCCCGGATGGTAAGATTAAGGAAGTGGAAGGGAATGAGCAGGAAAATCCAGAATCCTTTCTGGAAAACCTGTACATTTTCTAGAAAACCTGGGTAGTTACTGTAATTTCGCAACCCCCTCTTGGATAAATCCATTCTCTCCGTATGCAGTAGGTAGGATCAGTGGAGACTAGAGCCAGGGTGAGTGTTACCTCATCCTCACACATCCAAAGTGTAAACAAGATCTCGGGGGAAGGTCGCTCACAATGGCTAACCCGACAGGCTGATAACTGAGGTGTTCTTAGGTGAGGTGTTAGCTCACAGACACCTTGTCCAGCCTGTGTATTATTCAGTGTGTTTTTGGTCTCTTTTTTTCCTCCTTTCTCTCGCTCTTCTCCCTCCGTTTCGGGTCTCACCCTCTCCCTCTCTCTCTCTCCCTCTCCCTCTCTCTCTGAGAAGGTGTTATCTCTGGGCTGCATTAACCAGAAAGGCAGGGAGATTGCAGCAGGATTAAGGTGGATTGATTTCTCTGACCCTGAGGAGTGTGATTGAAGTGTGGGCTGTGTCCACAGCGTGCCCGCTAAAAGTGTCCCCAATGGCCCCATCTCTTACTGTCTCCAGCGCTCAGTCTCCCAGTTCACAAAGCCTTTGTTAGCAAACACAGCGGCGAGTGTCTGCCGATAGCTTAGTGCTCCAGCTAGCCCTCTGTGCTTACTGACCTTGCTCTGATAAGAAAAGCTGGAGGATCCACTCATGTTACAGAAGATTGTCCGTTTAGCTCTTAATTTTGCGCTCGTCTCTGTGGTCAGGAGAGATATGATTGTGGAATATGAATTTAGAATTCTGGGTATACGCTTAGGTGTAAAATTATATAGTTGATTTAGCATTTTTCTGTAAAAATGTATTGACTATAACCTATATATATTAGCATACATTTGCATAATAGAACTCTCCAACGGTAACTATTGAACCGTTCAAGCTATATACACCAAACCATCTTTCATGTGTTCAAGCTATCCTAACTTATCTACCTACTTTTTCCAACTATAAACAGTCACCACCATTACTACTGCGGACACTACCACTACCACTACAAAGCATACATACAGTTGAAGTCGGAAGTTTACATACACTTAGGTTGGAGTCATTAAAACAAATTTTTCAACCACTCCACAAACTATAGTTTTGGCAAGTCAGTTAGGACATCTACTTTGTGCATGACACAAGTAATTATTTCAACAATTGTTTTACAGACAGATTATTTCACTTATAATTCACTGTATCACAATTCCAGTGGGTCATGGCTTTAGAAGCTTCTGATAGGCTAATTGACATCATTTGAGTCAATTGGAGGTGTGCCTGTGGATGTATTTCAAGGCCTACCTTCAAATTCAGTGCCTCTTTGCTTGACATTATAGGAAAATCAAAAGAAATCAGTCAAGGACTGAAAAATAAACCATCATACCACTCAGGAAGGAGACACGTTCTGTCTCCTAGAGATGAATGTACTTTTGTGCGAAAGTGCAAATCAATCCCAGAACAACAGCAAAGGACCTTGTGAAGATGCTGGAGGAAACAGATATAAAAAATATCTATATCCACAGTAAAACGAGTCCTTTATCAACATAACATAAAAGGCTGCTCAGCAAGAAAGAAGCCACTGCTCCAAAACCACCATAAAAAAGTCAGACTACAGTTTGCAACTGCACATGGGGACAAAGATCATACTTTTTGGAGAAATGTCCTCTGGTCTGATGAAACAAAAATATAACTGTTTGGCCATAATGACCATCATTATGTTTGGAGGAAAAAGGGGGAGGCTTGCAAGCCAAAGAACACTGTGAAGCACAGGGGTGGCAGCATCATGTTGTGGGGGTGCTTTGCTGCAGGACTGGTGTACTTCACAAAATAGATGGCATCATGAGGGTGGAAAATTATGCAGATATATTGAAGCAACATCTCAAGACATCAGTCAGGAAGTTAAAGCTTGGTTGCAAATGGGACAATGACCCCAAGCATACTTCCAAAGTTGTGGCAAAATGGCTTAAGGACAACAAAGTCAAGGTATTGGAGTGGCCATCACAAAGCCCTGACCTCAATCCAATAGAACATTTGTGGGCAGAACTGAAAAGGTGTGTGCGAGCAAGGAGGCCTACAAACCTGACTCCAGCTCTGTCAGGAGGAATGGGCCAAAATTCATGCAATTTATTGTGGGAAGCTTGTGGAAGGCTACCCAAAACGTTTGACCCAAGTTAAACAATTTAAAAGCAATGCTACCAAATACTAATTGAGTGTATGTAAACTTCCGACCCGCTGGGAATGTGATGAAAGAAATAAAAGCTGAAATAAATTATTCTCTCTACTATTATTCTGACATTTCACATTCTTAAAATAAAGTGGTGATTCTAACTGACCTAAAACAGGGAATTTTTGCTAGGATTAAATGTCAGTAATTGTGAAAAACTGAGTTTAAATGTATTTGGCAACGGTGTATGTAAACTTCTGACTTCAAATGTAATTTAAAACATGCTAGCAAACACAGCACATTTTCTTCAGGAAATGTACTTTTCAGTATTCACTGTTAGCCTAAAGAGTTAATCTATTAGAACAACAGCTAGCTATCAGTAGGCCTGCATACAAACCTATTCTGCGTAGTTCTTCAACAACCATAAAATACTTTTAAAGAGCTGTCATCACTAGATCCACCATCCCATTTCTCTTCCCAAATTGTAGCCTAAAATGTTCTAATCATTGCATCATTCAACTCAAATCAAACTTAATTTACACAGAACATTTTACAAAAGTCAATCGTGCATTTATTTATCTGAAACCCACAGCTTGAATGAGAGTTGCATTGCTTTCCGAAGTGTTGTTCACATGATCCTCCCTTTTCTTCCCATTTTATGTCAGAAGATCACTTTGTCTTTTTGTTTTCACACTCAACAACGGCAGTTTAGACATTTTTGTTAACCAACTGACTCACAATCCAAAGTAATATGGTTGATATAGTAGTCTATCACGGTAATCAGACCAATTATTTTACTACATTTAACTCTGATTTTATGTAACTGCTTTAAATAGTAAAATATTACTTTTTAAACTGCTACCACAACCACAAAAATGTTTAAAGAGTTAAAGCAAGTCCCACCAATTGTACTTCATGTACAATTACCATCTAGTTGTTTTACCCACTTTCTCATTTACATATAGACTGAATTGTCTGTATGTGTGATGGTACTGGAGAACAAATATTTATAATATAATTAACCAATAAGGTTATATGGCCAATATACCACGGCTAAGGGCTGTTCTTATGCACAACGCAACGTGGAGTGCCTGGACACAGCCCTTAGCCGTGGGATATCGGCCATGTATCACAAACCCCCGAGGTACCTTATTGCTATTATAAACTGGTTACCAACGTAATTACAGCAGTAAAAATAAATGTTTTGTCATACCCATGGTATACGGTCTGATATACCACGGCTTTCAGCCAATCAGCATTCAGGACTCGAACCACCCAGTTTATAATATAACATCATGCTATTAAAGTGCTGTATTAAATCTAATAACCATGTCATTGTGTCTTCCTAGGAAATCACCAGCCTCCTCCCCTTTTCCAAGATCTCCCTGGATGAATTCCCTGAGAACAAAGAGATCAACACGGACCTCAATGCCTACATCCAGTACCGCATCAATGGCAGCAAGGACATCATGAACAACATCTCCCTCAATGGCAAGGCTGACCCTATCATCGTGGGCAAGGTGAGCAGCCACCTGATTGCCCGCAGCCAGGGTTCCTACCTGTACCTCAAACTGACCCTGGATCTGTTCGAGAAGGGCCACCTAGTCATCAAGAGTGCCAGCTACAAGGTGGTGCCCGTGTCATTGGCCGAGCTCTACTTACTCCAATGCAATATGAAGTTCATGACCCAGTCGGCTTTCGAGCGCTCGCTGCCCATCCTAAACGTGGCGTTGGCATCATTACACCCCATGACAGACGAGCAGCTGTTCCATGCCATCAACGCGGGTGCTGTGCGCGGCGAGCTGCCCTGGGGCGACTTCCAGCAGCGCATGGAGACGCTGTCCTCTTTCCTCATCAAGCGACGGGACAAGACACGCATGTTTTGCCACCCGTCCTTCAGAGAGTGGCTGGTGTGGAGGGCGGACGGAGAGAGCACCGATTTCTTCTGTGACCCCAGGTGAGTTAAGCTAACTCAAATTTACCCTGGTTAGTTAGGCGAACTCAAGCTCAATCAGTGAGTTAGGCAAACTCAAACCTACCCGATGGAACCCACTCAAAACAATATTCTGTCAGGGGGCTAAAGTAGAGCTTTTACTCATCAATACATTCATAGTATTAGGGCTCTATGAAATGTGTTTTAACCGCTATCAGCTACACAGAGTGAAGACTAGACATACGCAACGCAACGCACCGTACACAACACACACAAATGGGCATTCCTGTGCTGTTTCAGAAAGTTGCAGGAAAATACAAATCACTGATGCATTTTGTTAATGTCTTATGATTAACTTTAGAAAATGTATGCCTTTTCTAATAAGTTCAATACATGATGTTGATTTCCTATTCAATACATTTTGTATATATTGTTGAATTCCGTTAAATGTGTCTGGATTCCGTGATTCCGTCCACTTTTTCCGCAGCGCAGATTTTATAGAGCCCTAGGAGATTTCTCTTTTCAGTAATTCAGTTATGTTAAACGGAAAATGCACCCTCTCTACCATGAGTGAAATGTGCGGTTGCCTAGGGATGGCTCACTGGCATTTCTACTAGCACTCAGAAGGACAAGACATAATTACTGTACCTTGTTTGGTTCTGAATATTCTGCTCTTCAGACGCTTTTTAAAATGTAAATAGCGAGGGAGACAACCTACCATTTTGTTCGAGGAGCAAACAAGCTCGAGCCAGTTTTGAAGGGTGGTTTGTGCACTAAAGAGGGAGAAAAGTTGTGCGTGACTCATCTCTGCCTGTGAGACGTCTGATGTCTGATGATGTCTGTTTCTTCACTTGAAGAGGAAATCGAACATTCAAGACAGCTTCAACGCTTTCCCTTTGAGTTATATCAATCCACTCCTTTTCACTCCATCAGATATGTTATCGCTCCCCAGTTTGTTTACCGCCATTGATTGAAACACAGGGGTAGGCTACTTGTGGAATCCTCAAGGGGGGGTAGAGGACGGCGTTTTGCGGCAGAACAAATTATGGAATTTACAGCTCAACTCTGAAACAGAAGCTGACAAGTCATATTTCTTCCTGTTGCTGTTAAGCTGTGCTCTGCTGGGTGAGGAAACTAGCCAGGGGAAGGTAGTGGTCTGGTCAAAAATAGAGCACTAAAGGGGAAATAGGGTTCCATTTGGGACGCGGTCGATGTGGTTTGGCTGAAACACAGGGGTTGTCACCATACATCGTAGGTCACATTATCTGTCACAGTATCTTACTGGGGATCTAAATGATGGGTTGAAAGCCAGGAAATGTAAGGCTCCTTCAGTGCTGTGCGTGCAGGGAAATTTTGCTCAAGTTCACTGGGGCTGGATGTTTACTGACAAGGATGTTTCCATAAACACCATTCAGTGGAATAGCTATCTGTGGAATTTAGACACCTCTGGCAAGTGGTGAAACTGAGTTTGTTCTGAAACATGCTTTTCTTTTTACAGAGATACTCTGAAGTTGGCAAACTGTAGGCTTAGTAACAAATGAAAACTATACAGTAGCTAGCATTACTACTATAACAATAACACCGAAAACTTGTTATGCTGTCCCTAAAGCATCAACACAGTGTTATTGTTGACTTAAAGAAAAATCTTTGCCAGCAAACACATTATTTGGTATTAAAGATTGGGGGATAACAAATTTGGTTTATGCAAGAGGGAAGAAAGTAAAAACATTGTAAGGGAAGGGAGAAGAAAGAGGTTCTGGAATTTAAATATGTATGCATCCCATCTGAAATATTAACAAGAAATCTGCTGCATGTTCCACTTGATTTCACACTGAACAAAAATAGAAATGCAACAATTTCAAAGATTTTACTGCATTACAGTTCATATAAAGAAATCAGTCAATTCAAATCAATTAATTACGCCGTAATCTATGGATTTCACATGACTGGGTGGGGTGCAGCCATGGGTGGGCCTGGGAGGGTACCCAGCCAATCAGAATGAGTCCCCCCCCCCCCCCCCCTCCAGACGATCCCACAGGTGAAATTGGTGAGGTCCTAGGCTGGTGTGGTCTGCGGTTGTAAGGCCGGTTGGATGTACTGCCAAATTCTCTAAAACAACATTGGAGGCAGCTTATGGTAGAGAAATGAACAATCACTTCTGTGGCAACAGCTCTGGTGGACATTCATGCAGTCAGCATGCCAATTGCACCTTCCCTCAAAACTTGAGACATCTGTGGCATTGTGTTGTGTGACAAAACTGCACATTTTAGAGTGACCTTTTATTGTCCCCCCCAGCACAAGGTGCACCTGTGTAATGATCATGCTTTTTTTATCAGCTTCTTGATATGCCACACCTGTCAGGTGGATGGAAAAAACAATCGTTTTTTCAGGTAGAACCCTTTTTGGTTCCAGGTAGAATCCTCTGTGTAAAAGGTTCTACTTTGAACTCAAAATGGTTCTACCTGGAACCAAAAAGGGTTATCCTATGGGGACAGCTGAAGAACCCTTTTAGTTCCTAGATACACTCTTATAAAAAAAAAGGTGCTAATGCACACTAATCAGACTGGGCTATGTGTCCCAAATGGCAACCTATTTCCTATAAAGGCCCCATGGGCCATGATCAGAAGCAGTGCACTAGATCAGTGCACTTTCTCTCTGTCCTGACTCACCTCTGCTTACCTCCTCCAAACTGCAGTTACTGACCTACCTCTTTTACACCCTTTCTCCCCTTCCAACACAATCTGTCAAAACAAAAGCAAGTGAAGACCTGGCACAAGGACAGACACAGAGAGCTAGAAGAAAGCTTTTAGCCACACTAGCTAGCTGCCAGCTTGTTATTTTCCCATTTAAAAGAGAACGCTCACATTAATGGAAAAGGATCAAAGTGAAACGGCGGTCATGCGTGGCCTTTTAATGAAGTTCTCTGGTAATTAACACTTGCAAGCAGATCTACAGTGAGGAGAGGAAGGGGAGTGGATTCAACACAAGGGCTGCATTCTGTAGTCCACATCGCTTGTCCTGCTCGTGGCCCTAGCCAGGCAGGGACTAGACAGCGTTTAACAGCGTTTAATCAGACCGACAGAGAGAACGGCGTGGAGTAATTGATAGAATAATGTACCATGATGACAACAAACTCTCCAATCTCGCAAGACAATAGATTTTAAATCGCAATGATCTATCCCCGATTGCCTGGGCGAATTAAAAAAAATAATTTTTAAACGCTTGTGTTTGAATTAGAAACGCAGCTGTCACTCCCCAATCGGCCAAGCTCGAAAGTGGATGTATCGATGTATCTCTCACATTGATACAAACTAAGAACATCCTACCATGACATAACCACATGTTGACAACTAATGTTTTTCCAAAACCTTGCAAACTTTTAGTTTATAGTAAAGCAAATAGGTGATGGGAATTATTTTTGTGTTTCCTCCTATAGGAGTGGACACGCCCTCATGGCCTTCATGCTGTCACGACAAGAAGGGAAACTGAACCGGCAGCAGACCATGGAGCTGGGCCACCATATCCTTAAAGCACACATCTTCAAGGTACAAGAGACTAGCTACTTACAGTAGTTCTGGGCCAGTATTCTCAAAGTGTCCCAGAGTCGGTGGTGATCTAGGATCAGTTTAGCCTTTTCGATCACAATAAACCAGATTACATGGACGGGGGGGACCTGATCCTAGATCGGCAATCCTATTTTGAGACTCTTGATGCATACGGACCCAGAAGCTTACAATGTATATCCCACCTTTACTCGTGTTCAATTCCTTTTGTGAATTTTAGAGTACATACAGTGCCTTGCGAAAGTATTCGGCCCCCTTGAACTTTGCGACCTTTTGCCACATTTCAGGCTTCAAACATAAAGATATAAAACTGTATTTTTTTTTGTGAAGAATCAACAACAAGTGGGACACAATGTTTTGGATCATTGTCTTGTTGGAAGACAAATCTCCGTCCCAGTCTCAGGTCTTTTGCAGACTCCATCAGGTTTTCTTCCAGAATGGTCCTGTATTTGGCTCCATCCATCTTCCCATCAATTTTAACCATCTTCCCTGTCCCTGCTGAAGAAAAGCAGGCCCAAACCATGATGCTGCCACCACCATGTTTGACAGTGGGGATGGTGTGTTCAGCTGTGTTGCTTTTCCGCCAAACATAACGTTTTGCATTGTTGCCAAAAAGTTCAATTTTGGTTTCATCTGACCAGAGCACCTTCTTCCACATGTTTGGTGTGTCTCCCAGGTGGCTTTTGGCAAACTTTAAACAACACTTTTTATTGATATCTTTAAGAAATGGCTTTTTTCTTGCCACTCTTCCATAAAGGCCAGATTTGTGCAATATACGACTGATTGTTGTCCTATGGACAGAGTCTCCCACCTCAGCTGTAGATCTCTGCAGTTCATCCAGAGTGATCATGGGCCTCTTGGCTGCATCTCTGATCCGTCATCTCTTTGTATGAGCTGAAAGTTTAGAGGGACGGCCAGGTCTTGGTAGATTTGCAGTGGTCTGATACTCCTTCCATTTCAATATTATCGCTTGCACAGTGCTCCTTGGGATGTTTAAAGCTTGGGAAATCTTTTTGTATCCAAATCCGGCTTTAAACTTCTTCACAACAGTATCTCGGACCTGCCTGGTGTGTTCCTTGTTCTTCATGATGCTCTCTGCGCTTTTAACGGACCTCTGAGACTATCACAGTGCAGGTGCATTTATACGGAGACTTGATTACACACAGGTGGATTGTATTTATCATCATTAGTCATTTAGGTCAACATTGGATCATTCAGAGATCCTCACTGAACTTCTGGAGAGAGTTTGCTGCACTGAAAGTAAAGGGGCTGAATAATTTTGCACGCCCAATTTTTCAGTTTTTGATTTGTTAAAAAAGTTTGAAATATCCAATAAATGTCATTCCACTTCATGATTGTGTCCCACTTGTTGTTGATTCTTCACAAAAAAATACAGTTTTATATCTTTATGTTTGAAGCCTGAAATGTGGCAAAAGGTCGCAAAGTTCAAGGGGGCCGAATACTTTCGCAAGGCACTGTACATGTATGTATGTATGTATGTATGTATGTATGTATGTATGTATGTTTATTTATTAATCAAGATAGATGTGGACGGTATCATCAGAGGATAAGCCCTCTGGGTGTGAGCGAAGGCTCTGAGTGCATTCATCACTGGTTTATTGACCTGGTGTGTGTGCATGGATTCTCTGTCTCTGTCCTCAGGGTCTGAGTAAGAAGACGGGCGTGTCATCCAGCGTGCTGCAGGCCCTGTGGATCAGCTGCAGCGCTGACGGCCTCTCTGCAGCCCTGGCCTCTCTGAGGAACCTCTACACCCCCAACGTCAAGGTGAGACTACCCACCCAACTCCCCCCTCCTGAACCCTAGACTCTCACGTAGAGCACTGCCTTGACATACTGACTAACATACTGCTAGTTATTTATTGTTTATTTTCACAGTATCTTGTACTTGTTATTGCTAGATACAGCGAATAAGTTATTGAGATGGAGAGATAGATGGACATAGAATGAAAAGTGGTGCAGTCAGGGTTTAAACCCATTCATGCAGTGGCAATATGTGGTCCGCGAGCAGCAGCACTACCACTAGAACAACCCCTAACCTCTTCACTCCCGTCGCCCTAAAATATGTTTACCAGCCCTTTTCTTTACCTATTTCTGAGAAACATTTCCAATCACAAAAGGCAAATCTACCAGTCGGTATGGGCTATACAATGTGTGAAAAGAAACATTTATATCCAACTTTTCCAGAGTTTACTGAATTCTCCCTGAAGGTGCACTGCCATCTGGGATCACCCGGTAATCTGGCTTGGCAACTACTACAAAGTATAGGGACTAGGGAGTGAGCTTCGGAAAATGTAGATGTAAACATTTATTCCTGATTCTAGATTTGCCTTCGGTGATGGGAAAAGTTGATCAAAAATAGGTAAAAATGTTTCCTGGGTACAGGATTTCGCCTTCGGCGATGGGAGACCGCCAGCACTGACATATTTTCTTGAGTGTGTGGTACTAGAATACATTCGAGCGGATGGTCATTGGTCTCCCTGAATTTGTTTCCTATCGCATTTTCCCACCAGTGATTTGTATTAGCACAGTGGTATTATTGTAATCTACTCCTCACCTCAAATGTCCTCCCTGAGTGCTTTTTAATTCCACTGACGGCTCCCGGCGTGTGTTATGATAAGGCATTCTGTTCCTGGAAACACTCACTTACGGTGATGAGTGTGCCCTCGCCACTAATGAACAACGGCCCATTGGAAATCTCACCAAAATTCTCACTGGGCTCAGATAGATTGATGCAGGTTGTTGCACTCTCTGCCGTTACTTTGATCCATTGCTCTCTGTGATGCTGCTCTCTGTGGGGGACAAGGAGGCTGTTCTAAGTAATTACAGGGCCCTTTTAGATTAGACTGATTTAATAAACAAAAAGGGCCACGTTAATGGAGGAGCGGGCAAAATGATTTTTGATATTAAATTATGCCTAAATGATGTGTCTGTGCCTACTTTATTATAGCGAGAGGAAGGAAATAGCTCTCTTAGGGCATATGAGGCAATTCATTATCAGTGGTGAATTATACAGTGTGTTCTAGCTTTAAGCAAAAACAATCATATATTTTTCTTTGCCATTAGCAGTACTCTTATAGTGTCGTTTTATTACACTTTGTCTTCCCCGTTTCCCCGGAGTGAAATATTCTGTTTGAGTGTAACATTGCTCATGTAAACAGCCACAGACAGAGTGAGCTTGTTCCTTTTCCTCCAAGGCCCCCTTGGAATCATTGGTGCTAATTTATTCAAGTGCGGTTCCGCCTGTAAATAAACAAATTCAATTTCCTCTGGTTTTAACACTCTCTGGGCTCCACTCACAGCTCTGTCTGATCAAACATGTATAATTCATTTCCTTATCAAGGAGAAGAAGAATACAAAGAATATTTACTCGTGTTGAATGTGTTTATAAATTAGTACATGCATGCTCCAACTTTGTTTAAAACTAATCTCAGAAATGTGACGAGGTGATATTTTAAGCAAGGAAGGAATTTTTAAATTGTATTTATTTATTGAATTGTCTTTGGCAGAATTCAGTGTTCCATTTTCTTTTACACATTTAAGAAGCCAAAAAGTTGAATTCCATGCTTACGTTTTTGTTATACGGTTAGATAAGATTCCTTTTATATTTAATGTGTGCTGCTTTTGCAGGTGAGTCGTCTACTGATGCTGGGCGGGGCCAACGTGAACTACCGGACAGAGGTGCTGAACAATAGCCCGGTGCTGTGTGTCCAGTCCCACCTAGGCCACCAGGAGATGGCTGGCCTGCTGCTGGAGTTCGGGGCCACCGTTGACGTGGTGTCCGAGAATGGCATGAGCCCTCTCTCCTTTGCCTCAGCCGCCGGACACCTGGGCCTGGTCAGTCTGCTCTGCAAGAGAGGAGCCAAGGTTGGTAGTACTACCCCTAGAGTTTAGACTCCTCAGACAACTACAGGATCAGGGCTAACCATGATTCTAGCTTTTCCTGTAATGGGGACGGGGGGGTTCTACTAAGCTATATGAAATTGCTTTAAGGTCATACCAATAATCATTTTGCTATTTGATTTTGAGAACCCTTGACGTAACAAAAATATATACGCAAAAATGTGTTTATGAAATTGTTTATTTGGCCTTAATGCTATTAGCCCATACAAACACACTGAATGGCAGGTTCACTACATGGAACAACAGATAGTCCCCAGAACAGAATCTAAACAAAAAAAGAAAATCGAAAGGAAGTTTTTTTCTGAAGTGTCTGTTCTTTATCCGAGAGATATAAGAAAGACATATATATTATTATTTTTTTGTACATGTATGTAACCCCTTATTTTTGCACTAAACAGTCTACATATTCATTTTCCATTCATTTTTTTCAACTGGTACATGGGGACCTTCAGACGAGTCTTGAGGCCTGTGGGCGACCAAGAGCAAAACATGTACGTGTTCGTTAGTCTCACCTTTCCACAGAGGGGTTATACTAGTGTGTAGGCCAAACTGTTCGGATTCTACAGACAGAAGTCATCAGATCGGCTCTACCGACTTCAGAAGAGTCCCAAGATCCTTTTGTCGGTCACAGGGCAAAACGGAGAACACCATCGTGTTCATGAGACTCATCTGTCCATAGAGGGGTCATAATAGTTTGTTTGGACGCTACAGATGATTTTGTGAGAAGAGCGATTTTCAGGACATCTCAGGACACATCACCGCTTTGATATTGGATAAGATCTCACTTTGATTGTAAAGCCACTCTGGGAGAGGGAAGCAAGAGCAACATCACAGCATATAAAACATGCTCAGATAAGCACTGTTTTTGTGTGTTCTAGGTTGACCATGTGGACAAGAGCGGTCAGTGTGCTCTGGTTCATGCTGCTCTGAGGTGCCACCCTGACATCATCCACCACCTACTGGAGCTGGAGTGGACCCCCGAGGGCCAGCAGCAGAACTGCAGCCTGAAGAACAAGGCCCTCCAGCAGGCTCTCATTGCTGCCTCCAGCATGGGACACACGCAGGTCAGTCAGGGGACACCTGTGAAATCCCAAATGGCATTCTATTACCTAAATAGTGCACTATTGTCGTCAAAAGTAGGGAACAGGGTGCCATTTGGGATGCAACCACCTACTGTACTTTTTACTTTACTCTACTGTACACCCACACTAACCACAAGTCCTTAGTACCTTACTATAATCAGGAAAGTTTTCCCACACAGTGCCACAACACAACCTCACCTCTTTAGTTTGGAAACAGAAGACACTCCACAGAGAATCACTGATGCTGCCATCACGGATGTTTCTTGTTCCCACTGATGAGACATGCTGTAGGAGTATTGATCCAGCAGTACGTCTGCAGCCAGCTACCCAGAAGAGAAGCATAGTGGGCTTTGGTAGATTCTGGCCTGCTCCTCATTAAGAGGGCTGCGATACCGTTAGGCCTACACACTAAGGCTGGGGCTCAACAGTATTATAGAAGTGGGTCGGAGTGAGCTATCGACCACCACCTCCACCAAGGGCCCAGTAAAAGAGGAGAATAAAGGAGAGCACAGACAAAAGGGCTAGTTAACACTATTAAGGTATTAATACCACTGAACCTGTACTGCACAGCACTGACAAATATCTACTATAGACACTATACAGCCACTATAGTCCAGGCATCAGCGCTCTAGTCCACCATGATTAATTTATCATGCGCCAGAGAAGCATCATTTGCTCGGGCAGCATTTTATCGATTCGCTGAAGTTGTTTCATCGCTCCGGTTTTCCTGCAATGTAATCAGCGCGCCGTAGAACTAACTCAAGGCTTTATTTGATGCTTGGATTCTGTGTCATTAATCAACATTTCTCATTCGACAGGTTGTCAGAGGCTTGTTGGTGTTGAATAACGAGCATTGCGTGCAAATTGATGGCCATGACACTCTATGGGGAGAAACAGGTATGTGTTCTCTCTATTTTTCTTCTATTATACCCCTCCCTTTGTGTTATCACCTGGTGGAGTATCAGTGTGGAACATTACTGCTGAAATGATGCCCCAATTTGGCCCGTGGGTGATTTTATTTAATTATTTAGTCTTTAAAAAATTTAAAACTGTAAAAACACTAACTTTGGAAATCTGTTCCAAAGTATTCTCACGCATAGTAGAGATATACAGTTGAAGTCGGAAGTTTACATACACCTTAGCCAACTATATTTAAACTCAGTTTTTCACAATTCCTGACATTTAACCTCTGTAAAAAAAATCCCTGTCTTAGGTCACTTAGGATTACCACTTTATTTTAAGAATGTGAAATGTCAGAATAATGGTAGAGAGAATTATTTATTTCAGCTTTTATTTCTTTCATCACATCCCAGTGGGTCAGAAGTTTACGTACACTCAATTAGTATTTGGTAGCATTGCCTTTAAATTGTTTAACTTTGGTCAAACGTTTCAGGTAGCCTTCCACAAGCTTCCCACAATAAGTTGGGTGAATTTTGGCCCATTCCTCCTGACAGAGCTGGTGTAACGTAGTCAGGTTTGTAGGCCTCATTGCTCGCACATGCTTTTTCAATTCTGCCCACACATTTTCTATGGGATTGAGGTCAGGGCTTTGTGATGACCACTCCAATACCTTGACTTTGTTGTCCTTAAACCATTTTGCCACAACTTTGGAAGTATGCTTGGGGTCATTGTCCATTTGGAAGACCCCTTTGCGACCAAGCTTCAACTTCCTGACTGATGTCTTGAGATGTTGCTTCAATATATCCGCGTAATTTTCCACCCTCATGATGCCATCTATTTTGTGAAGTGCACCAGTCCCTCCTGCAGCATAGCACCCCCACAACATGATGCTGCCACCCCCGTGCTTCACGGTTGGGATGGTGTTCTTCGACCTGCAAGCCTCCCCCTTTTTCCTCCAAACATAACGATGGCCATTATAGCCAAACAGTTCAATTTTTGTTTCATCAGACCAGAGGACATTTCTCCAAAAAGTACGATCTTTGTCCCCATGTGCAGTTGCAAACCGTAGTCGGGAGTTTTTATGGCGGTTTTGGAGCAGTGGCTTCTTCCATGCTGAGCGGCCTTTCAGGTTATGTCTATATAGGACCCGTTAAACTGTGGATATAGATACTGTTGTACCTGTTTCCTCCAGCATCTTCACAAGGTCTTTTGCTGTTCTGGGATTGATTTGCACTTTTCGCACAAACGTATGTTCATCTCTAGGAGACAGAACGCGTCTTCTTCCTGAGCGGTATGACGGCTGCGTGGTCCCATGGTGTTTATACTTGCGTACTATTGTTTGTACAGATGAACGTGGTACCTTCAGGCGTTTGGAAAATGCTCCCAAGGATGAACCAGACTTGTGGAGGTCTCAATTATTTTTCTGAGGTTTTGGCTGATTTCTTTTGATTTTCCCATGATGTCAAGCAAAGAGACACTGAGTTTGAAGGTAGGCCTTGAAATACATCCACAGGTACACCTCCAATTGACTCAAATGATGTCAATTAGCCTATCAGAAGCTTCTAAAGCCATGATGTAATTTTTTTGAATTTTCCAAGCTATTTGAAGGCACAGTCAACTTAGTGTATGTAAACTTCTGACCCACTGGAATTGTGATACAGTGAATTATAAGTGAAATAATCTGTCTGTAAACAATTGTTGGAAAAATTACTGGTTGAAAAAGGAGTTTTAATGACTCCAACCTAAGTGTATGTAAACTTCCGACTTCAACTGTATATGTGATCGTATACAAATGTAAGCAAGGTTTGTAATGATTGTTTTAGTCAAATATTATATTTGTTTGGGCTTCTTGCTGTCAATTTGCTAATAATTTGTAATTATGTTCCGGCCCCCTGACCATCTGCTCAGCAAAAAATTGGCCTGCGGCTGAATCTAGTATATAATCCCTGATGTAGTAGTTCACATTTCCGCAAATATGCAGTCATTTGTACTTTTAAAGCCTGTCCAATTTTCCTTTTCTCCTTCCCTTAAAAGCGTCCCTGCTTTGTTCATTTGGGCTTTTATCTGGATGGAGAGTCGTCAGGCTATCCTGTATCGGTAGTGCTAACTGAGTGATTTTCTACTTTAGAGCAGAATTACAGGCATCGCTCCCAGCAGTCCATTCTAAGCACTGAGTCATCGGTGCAGTACATTGTCCATTTAGGTCATGCCAAGCCATTTGTCCTGTTTTTCTCCTCTGCCATTAAAACACACCTGCTCATATATTCCTCTTAGTAGGAGTCAAGCCAGAGCTTTAGTTTCTGTTAAAGATCTGAAATTAATAATTTAGTCCCAGTGGTAATACTGCAGATGTTGGGAAAGGTCGAAGTCTTAGGACTTAGAGGGGAAAACAGATTCAAACAAGAAATGTATAAGTTATATTCTTCAAGAATCAATAGTTACAGTACAGTGCCTTCAGAAAGTATTGACGCCCCTTTACTTTTTCCACGTTTTGTTAATACAGCCTGAATTTAAAATTGATTATATTTAGATTTTGTGACACTGGCCTACACACAATACCCCACAATGTCAAAATGGAATAAAGTTTTTAGCAATTCTTTACAAATTAAAGCAAAATGAAATCTGAAATGTCTTGAGTCAATAAGTAGACAACACCTTTGTTATGGCAAGCCTACATAACTTCAGGATCAAAAATTGGCTTAACAATTCAGATAATAAGTATCATGTTATGGTTATGCCTGTCATTGGCAAGGACTAGGGAGTGTTTTAGGATAAAAATAAACGGAATCGAGCTAAGCACAGACAAAGTCCTGGAGGAAAACCTGGTTCAGTCTGCTTTCCAACAGACACTAGGAAACAAATCCCCCTTTCAGCTGGACAATAACCTACAGTGCCTTCAGAAAGTATTCAAACCCCTAGACTCATTTCACATTCTGTTGCGTTACAGCCTGAATTAAAAATGGATTACATTTTCCTCACTCATCTACACACAATAACCCATAATTACAAAGTAAAAACATGTTTTTAGAAGTGAGTCCATGCAACTTACAGTGCCTTGCGAAAGTATTCGGCCCCCTTGAACTTTGCAACCTTTTGCCACATTTCAGGCTTCAAACATAAAGATATAAAACTTTTTGTGAAGAATCAACAACAAGTGGGACACAATCATGAAGTGGAACGACATTTATTGGATATTTCAAACTTTTTTAACAAATCAAAAATTGGGCGTGCAAAATTATTCAGCCCCTTTACTTTCAGTGCAGCAAACTCTCTCCAGAAGTTCAGTGAGGATCTCTGAATGATCCAATGTTGACCTAAATGACTAATGATGATAAATACAATCCACCTGTGTGTAATCAAGTCTCCGTATAAATGCACCTGCACTGTGATAGTCTCAGAGGTCCGTTAAAAGTGCAGAGAGCATCATGAAGAACAAGGAACACACCAGGCAGGTCCGAGATACTGTTGTGAAGAAGTTTAAAGCCGGATTTGGATACAAAAATATTTCCCAAGCTTTAAACATCCCAAGGAGCACTGTGCAAGCGATAATATTGAAATGGAAGGAGTATCAGACCACTGCAAATCTACCAAGACCTGGCCGTCCCTCTAAACTTTCAGCTCATACAAGGAGAAGACTGATCAGAGATGCAGCCAAGAGGCCCATGATCACTCTGGATGAACTGCAGAGATCTACAGCTGAGGTGGGAGACTGTCCATAGGACAACAATCAGTCGTATATTGCACAAATCTGGCCTTTATGGAAGAGTGGCAAGAAGAAAGCCATTTCTTAAAGATATCCATAAAAAGTGTTGTTTAAAGTTTGCCACAAGCCACCTGGGAGACACACCAAACATGTGGAAGAAGGTGCTCTGGTCAGATGAAACCAAAATTGAACTTTTTGGCAACAATGCAAAACGTTATGTTTGGCGTAAAAGCAACACAGCTGAACACACCATCCCCACTGTCAAACATGGTGGTGGCAGCATCATGGTTTGGGCCTGCTTTTCTTCAGCAGGGACAGGGAAGATGGTTAAAATTGATGGGAAGATGGATGGAGCCAAATACAGGACCATTCGGAAGAAAACCTGATGGAGTCTGCAAAAGACCTGAGACTGGGACGGAGATTTGTCTTCCAATAAGACAATGATCCAAAACATTAAGCAAAATCTACAATGGAATGGTTCAAAAATAAACATATCCAGGTGTTAGAATGGCCAAGTCAAAGTCCAGACCTGAATCCAATCGAGAATCTGTGGAAAGAACTGAAAACTGCTGTTCACAAATGCTCTCCATCCAACCTCACTGAGCTCGAGCTGTTTTGCAAGGAGGAATGGGAAAAAATGTCAGTCTCTCGATGTGCAAAACTGATAGAGACATACCCCAAGCGACTTACAGCTGTAATCGCAGGTGGCGCTACAAAGTATTAACTTAAGGGGGCTGAATAATTTTACACGTCCAATTTTTCAGTTTTTGATTTGTTAAAAAAGTTTGAAATATCCAATAAATGTCGTTCCACTTCATGATTGTGTCCCACTTGTTGTTGATTCTTCACAAAAAAATACAGTTTTATATCTTTATGTTTGAAGCCTGAAATGTGGCAAAGGGTCGCAAAGTTCAAGGGGGCCGAATACTTTCGCAAGGCACTGTATACTTGTTAAGCAAATGTTCACTCCTGAACTTTAGGCTCACCAACGGGGTTGAATTGAAGCAAGACAATTCAGCTTTTCATGTTTCATTCATTTGTAAAATAAATTAAAAACATCATTCCACTTTGACATTATGGGTTATTGTGTGTAGGCCAGTGATAAACATTCTCAATTTAATCATTTTTAAATTCAGGCTGTAACACATTTTTTACACTTTCTACAGGCATTGTAAACCGCAAGGCCAAATATACCTACCTAGATGACATTGAATGTTCCTGAGTGGCCTTGTTACAGTTTTCACTTCAATCTGCTTGGAAATCTATGGCAAGACTTGAAAATGGCTGATCAACAATCAACTTAACAGAGCTTGAAATGTTTTTTTTTTTAATAGTGATCAAATATTGTACAATCCAGGTTTGCAAAGCTCTTAGAGACTTACCCCAAAAGACTCACATCTGTAATCGCTGCCAAAGGTGATTCTAACATGTATTGACTCAGGGGTTGAATACTTAACTAATTTATTCCATTAATACAAATAAAAAGTGGATTTTTTTTAAATAAAAAAATGACAATTAAATTCATTTTAATCTTTGTAACACAACAAAATGTGAAAAAAGTCAAGAGGTGTGAATACTTTCGGAATAATTTCAAAGTCCATGTATGTACACGTCCCAAATTGCCTAATTAATGGCCATCTGAATGTATTTGCTGGAACTCATTTGGAGGAGGTAGCAAATGTGGGACCAATCTAAAAAATAAAAAAACAGCTGAGAGACAGAAAGCAGGAGCAGGAGAAATGGAGCTGGCACTGGCAGGGAGTGGCTGCAGGTCAAAGCAATTTAAGATTGATCCTGGTAATGGTGCAGGAAGCCAAGTGGAACAGGGAACAAAAGTCTAAGCTGCATCCCAAATGGCACCTTAATTCCATATATAGTGCACTATTTTTGGCCAGGGCCCATTGCACCGTATTCCCTGGTCAAAAGTAGTGCACTATATAGGGAACAGGGTGCCATTTGGGACACAGACTATAAGCAGGAGTCTGTTGTCATATCTATGAGTCAGCAGGGTTGTCATAGAAGTGCTGAATAAATCAAATGTCTGTTTTAATTCAAGTAAAAATAAAGACGAGGCCTCTGGGTATGGAAGTATTAAAATGGTCTGAGTTCTGGGATGGGTTTGAAACATTTGCCACCGTCACAGTACCCCCATGCTTATTAACATTACAACTTACCAGTACCATCACCATTGTTGGTGCAGCATTTCTGTGTACTGAATGAGTAAACACACATCGTTAGGATACTGTTTCCCAAATGGCACACTATTCCATTAATAGTGCACTACTTTTCACCAGGGTCCATAGGGAAATGCTGGCTACAGCAGTACAGCTTTTTAGAAATTCTTCTTGTGGTTTTTGTTATCATCTTGGCCTCTTGTGGAAAGCTGCACACTGGAGATAAAGACAGACAGAGACTGACACCACAGATTCTCTTCTCTGAGGTAGTCCGTTAAAGATGAGAGTACAACAGCACAGAGCGGGATCTGTGAGTGTCTGTTAAGTGTTCCAAGTAGCAGAACTTCACTTGTAAGGCCCAAGAATAAAGAAACCCATTTTATATGATCATGGTGACCAACTGTTGCTCAGAAATTTTCAAATGGTCCAGAATTTCCCAACTCTTCATCATTCGGGCAGCTCATTTAATGATGTGTGTGTTTTTTTAGAGCACACAGTCTAATGGTGAGAGAGGGAGAAAATTTAGAGCACACAATCTAATGATGAGAGAATGTGAACAATAGTCTCTCTGTGGCCTCAGTAGTATGCCAGGTTGGTGTAGACAGCCAGCCTAGCAGTAACAAATGGCTCTGAGATGTAGGTCAGCCCATTAGGTCTAGGGGAGAAAGGCTACTGCATCACAAATAGTACCCTATTCCCTATAGTGCACTACTTTAGACCAGAGCCCAATGGGCCCTTGTCAAAAGTAGTGCACTACATAGGGAATAGGGTGCCATTTTGGACACCGATGATGCGTTCTCCTCAGTGCTACTGCTGCTAACTGGTGCTGCTTCTGCAAAATACATTTCCTGGCCAAAAAAAGTGCTGAAGGGCTTTGAAGCTTATTACATCCTAGGGACAAAGATATCCCCTTTCGAAATGGCCCTTCTTCTCTGGAAACGGCTGCTTTCCATCTTAGGGGCTGCGTGTTCGTAGGGCTGAGGAATGGGCCAGTGTTATTTTAGATTGGGCCAGAAACCTTTTATTTTTTTAATCATAAAGTGCTGCTTCATGTTTTGCACCTTGTTACATCATCACACTGCTGCATAACAACATTTCTGTTCACACCCCCACCACCTACTTTGTTTCCTACTTAGAGAAGGATAGAGGCCTACTTTATTTTTACTTGTTTAGACGGTAGTGCAAGAGGTATAGGACAAAATGCTAATTTATTATAACGGGTAGGCGGGTGTGTATGGTGTGTTTTAAACTGAGCGGATTTACACCCAGGCCTTGGCTGGTGGCCCTGTAAACATGACCATTGCTGTGAATAATCAGTAGTCATGCTTGCCTTCATTCTCAAAGTCATCCAGTATGTGCCACCTGCTGTAGCTAGAGGTGAAAGAAACGCACACCTATTTAGGCGAGGTGCTGGCTAGCGGAGTGGAACACTTAAAAAATAAAGGAGAGCCACACACTCTAGGAGCTCAGATGCAAAAAATATTTATGTCCAAGCTGTAGCTGACAGTGATCCAACATTTACTGTACCTCTGAGCTCTATGTATTCACCTGGATGTATTCACCTGGATGCTCTATGTATTCACCTGGATGTATTCACCTGGATGCTCTATGTATTCACCTGGACTCCCATCCGTTCCAGGCTAATACAGGTCACAGGTGGCCCCATGACGCCAGGCACAACACCAGCGAGCTAAAACAAGGAGACGCGCTCCAACACCCATCTCCGCAAATGAACGCGTTTTGAAAGCTAATTGCACCCACCTGGCACTAGGCTCATTCAAAGCAACACTTTGTATTCGAGAAGATAGGCAAATGTGCATTATTTTGGGCACTGGGGTTGGTTTAAACTCTTTGAAAATATGTATTTTAGCAAACGAAGAGGCTACGCTTCTCTGCACTCTTCCTGACCACTTGGGAGCTCCACTTAAATGGCTGTATTCAATGCCTCTTTGCGGGTATGATTGGGTTGTAATTCAATGGAGAGCCATCACAGGGCTATATAGAAAATAACATCTACACTTAAATGTTGTGGATACGGCATAGGCAGCAGAACTGGTTCGGCCTTAGAAATACTGCAAGTGAATATCACAGCCTGAAGTCTTTTATATGAATTTTGTTTGAGGGTTTATAAACCTAATCCAGAGGCCTATATGGAGATATACAGCAGGAGAAAACTCCGTAAGATGGCCCAGGTGAAATACCCTCCCGAAAATTGACATTCATCGCTACAGCGCTGAACAAATTCCTTCAGTTAACAACCTGTCAGAGAAATATAATTTCATATTTGAAAGGCAAAGTGTGAAAGGAATAACATCTTTATGCAAATAGGCCCACTGTACTTTGTTTGGATAGCGAGAGATTGGATTACGTCTCTGTGTTGGCACTATCATGTAAAATCCCTCCTCAGAATGACAGAGTTTTACCTCTGGGAAGGAGAAAGGGTAATAGTGGTGTCTTCTTTGTAGAATAGATGTGAATAAGTCGGCAGCAGTTGAAAAGATTAGGGGAAAGACAAATAGACACAGTGCGGTATAACCTTTGTGATCACGTAGCATATATCTCAAGTTACAAGAGAGGAGCTATTGTGAGGTTATATGGTTTCTGTAGAAATGGACAAATGGAGGTTGTTTTCCATCTGTAAAAGAGGTTTGTGCATGTTCTAAATTGTACACGCCACAAATGAGTAATGCAGTGGCCAAGTCAAACAGCGGCCCTGACATTTTCTACATTACTTAATGAAACGATGAGATCAACTTCTCATTATCATGAAATATTCAGTTGCGCCACTGGGTGTAGCCTCGTATATTGTCTTTTCATACACTGTAATTATGCCTGTAAGAATCTTTTTAAATGATGAAATCACCCCCGTTTATAGGAGGTGTTTAAGACATGTGGTGTTTAGTTGGCTGTGTTCTAAGTGTTTGGTTGTGTTTAATTATTTACACGGCGGTGGGTTGTTGCGTGCGCCGCTCGCCCATCAGTCATTCATCCCGACACAGGGGGGGTGAGAGAGAGCTGTTTCTCTTACGGAGTATGTCGACAAGCGTGCAGAGCGGTGTGGAAACACCACAGTCGTGACACCAAAGTCAAGGATGCCAGTCCCAGGTGGGAGGACGCACACCAGGATGATATGTCAGCGAGTAGTTTCTCTGCTAGTGGAGTGAACTTGTAATGACCTAGACCTATAGAAACAGGCCGCAGCTCCCATGATGCCACAGTCAGGAAGTAGGTCTTCATGTGATAGATACTGTATGTTGCTGAGGTGTCCTTGACTGACAGATACAGCTGGGACCCTGCTTCTCCAGTTTGTTAGCCCAGCAATTGTCTCCTAAAATGGCAATATCAACTACATTTGAGCGACTAGTGCTTGTTTACGAACTGATGCGGGACACTGTGCACTACTTTT